>NC_056737.1:1228034267-1228334267 GCF_019279795.1 Protopterus annectens
TAGGGCCTGTACAAGCCTAGCCAAAAAGGTACCCTGGCTTTCCCCACCCAAGAAAATTATTTTCCTGTGCCCCTGTCGAGCAGAGCCACAGAGGTTATCCCCAGGGTGAATTTCCTATTTCCCATCCAAACAACAAGATTTTTCTTAAAGAGTGCTAATGACGAGCTTTGTTTGATATAGATAGGTAGTTTGTTCCAGAGTATGGGAAGTCTCTGGGACAGGACTCTATCCCACCAGCATGTTCTGTTTATTGTGGTGACAAGGTTTATGTCCCTTGAATGTGTAGCTCAGAGGGATTGGGATTTCATTAAGTGGAGCATGTCCAAAAGCTCTGGGTTTGACATAGCTTTGTATGTTAGGCAGAGATCGGCTCTGAGTAGATGATATGCGATGGAGGAAAGCTGGAGTTTTTTGAGATGGTCTGCGTAGGGCATCTGTTTGAGGCTGGTAATCCACTTTGTGAGGTATTTCTGTGGCCTTTCCAGTTGTTGTAGATGTCTTGTGAGGTACATACCAAAAGGGGCATTGTACTCTATAATGGGTCTAATGAGTGATGAGTAGAGGGGAACAATGACCTCTTTTTTCCTGGATTTGTGATGAAGTGTGCCACATAGAAGGATTTCCTGACTAATGTGGTGATGTGATTATCAAAGGAGAGAGCACTGTCCACCTGTGTCCCAAGGTCTCTTATAAAACTTTTAGTGTTAGGTAGACTACCACTTATGTGGTAGCTCATGAGTACAGAGTTTTTACCAAAGGGGATGACAATGCACTTTTTGGCATTGAGCTTGAGGCCATGGCTTTGACACCAGGCATCTGTCTCAGTGAGGCCCTTTTGTAGGATGTCCACATCATTAGGAGTTTCAATTATGGTTCCTAGTTTGCAGTCATCTGCGAACTTTGTTAGCCAAAGACCTTCTGTGTAAGCCTGTACTTCAGAAAAGTAGATACCAAACAGGGGAGGTCCCAGGACTGAACCCAGTGGTACTCCACTTGTCACTGGTCTGAAGTCAGATTTGGAGTCTGCTACTTTCACAGTGTGGGTTCTGTCAGTGAGCCAGTTGGCAACCCATCTTGTGACATAGGGATTTATACCTAGTTTAGTGAGTTTATCTATAATTCCATAGTGGGAGATGGTGTCAAAAGCCTTCGCGAGATCTAGATAGGCTGTGTGAACCACCTTACCCTCGTCTACGACTTTGGTGACTGCTTCAAAGAAGTCTATTAGGTTTAGGAGACATGATCTGCCTTTTACAAACCCAAACTTGGTGGGGTCCAGAGTTTGGAGATTACCAATGTCTTTATTTATGATGATACGTTCCATGGGCTTGCAGACTAGGCTCATTAGGATAATGGGGCGGTAGTTCCTGGGGTCGGTGGTGGCTCTCTCTTTGTGAAGTGTGATAACCATTGCTGTGCATCATTCAGTGGGCACACAGCCTGAGGTGAGGCTATGATTGAACATGGTGCTTAGGTGGGGTGCCAGTTCATTCTGTAGTTCATGTAGAACGCAGCCTGGGATGTTATCAGGTCCCATGGATGCTGTGTTCTTGGCTTTGGAGAGTGTGGTGTTTACCTGTGAAGCCATGATTACAGGAACTTTGCATTCTTCCAGTATAGAGATGGGACCTTTAGCGGGTGAGAGGGGGGAAAAGTTAGCACTGAACCTATCTTCCAGGATTGTGGCAATATCAGTTGGTTCTGTATATTTAGTGCCATTGTGCTGTAACTCAGAGCAGATCTGAGGGTTGCCGTTGAGATTCTTGACATAGCTATAGAATGCTTTGTGGTTGTTTTTAGAATCAGTGGCAATTTTGTTTTCATAACTAGCTATGGAGGATTTTATGAGGGATCTCAACTTCTTACTGAGGCTGACCAGGGAGTTCCTCCAATCATGGGATTTTACTCTGTTTTGCAACAATTTATTTCTTTTGTTGTAGAGTTTGTTTATGGCAGGGGACCACCAGATTTGCCTCCTTTGTTTGGAGGATAGCATGTTGGTTCTGTGAGGGATAGCATGATCCATGCACTTGTGTATGTGCTTATAAAGTGGATATGTGTAGGATTCAACAGTTGTACCTCTACTGTTCATCTGCATGGGTGTCATAAAGTTTGCCACTTCTCTCTTAAGAAGCGTGAAGTTGGCTTTGGAGAAATATTTTACTGTGGTTTCCCTAGTGAGGGATGGGGGTGGGATGGGGATGTCTAGGATGAATAGCTTGTGGTCAGATCTGACCAACAAGGAATTGACCTCTGGTGTTGAACACCGGTCGCCCATGTTGGTAATGACCAGGTCTAGGATATTGCTGCCCCTGGTGGAGGTGTGGATAAGTTGATCCAAAGCATTGGAATTTAAGAATTCCAGAAAACAAAAAGAAAAAGAAAACCACAAGTGATGATGGAGCACTATATCACACAAAATGAACTTTAATCCACAATCATTTTGTGTGATATAGTGCTCCATCATCACTTGTGTCTGCAGTTTTCTTTGAATTCCAGAAAACGTTTAGCAAAAGAGTTGGTACATGAGTAGTTTTTCCAGTTAATGGTAGGGTAGTTGAAATCGCACATTATTAGGGTGTTGGGTTGTCCCCTAATATTTTCCAGTGTATCAAGAAATGAGGAGTGGGAATCCTGGGGCATGTTGAGGGATCAGTAGCAAGTTCCAATTTGGATTGTGGTCTTGCCCAAAGTTAGTTGCACTTGGATAATCTCGGGTGCATTATGCTGAGCAACTAGCCTGGAGGTGTGGATATCCTCAATGAATATGGACACACCTCTGCCTTTAGTGTTTCGGTTCAGGTTAGGTGACCGAAAGGTGTGGCATGAATTATAGCCTGGTAATGCAGGGGGGCTCCCTGAAGCCTTGAACCAGGTCTCTGTCACTGCACTGATGTTGATGTACTCCATTTTAAGGAGTGCCTCGAGAGAATGCATTTTGAGGTTTACACTTCTAGCATTGAATAGCATTACCCTCAGATTTTGCTTGCTTGTACCTGCTATGGTGTTGAATTTGTCATTTGAACCTTGCCTAAAAAAGGCATTATAGGGGTGGCAAGAGCCTTAGCCAGTATCCGGAATCCCAAGGGCGACAGATGCAGGCTATCTCTGGCAAAGCATCGTGGTCTGTCAATCATGTAATCCCAGGCAGACAGATACTGGATCCCTTAAAATGACACCAGAAGCTTAGCCAATTGTTGAAGTCAATCATTTTGTCCTATTACTGTAGTATCATTCTGGGTGATGGCAGGATGCTACTCAGAGCTAGGGTCATACCTGCCTGGGCTGCAAGATCGGAGAACTCCTCCATGTCTCTTTTCATGTAGTCCAGGGAGGTATGTCTCGGGTCATTCACACCAACATGGATAATGACAGAGTCATAGCTGTACTTGTTGTGGAGGGAACTGAGTGCATGCATTATGTGGCAGAGCCTGGCACCCGACAGTCAGCTGACAGTAACTTTCTCCTTGTTTAGCCTGGTGAGTGGAACATCAGTGTGCTTGACTATAGAGTCACCTATGACTAGAGTGTTGGGTATGTTGTTATGCCTTATGGGCTGTGGTTGAGCGGCACACTGAGTTTGAGGTGATCAATTAGTTGTGATCGATCACATGCCATTTGATAGTTTGACTTTTTGATGCAGTGTCACAAACTTACTCATAACTACATATATGTATCTATATCTAATGTTATAGAAATACATGTTTATCTAAATTATATCTATGTATGTATATATATTATATATATATATATATATATATATATATATATATATATATATATATATATATATGTATATGGGTGTACTTCACATGATCGAATGTTCAAATGTTCGAATGCCGAGACCATATGATCAAACATTTGAATGTTCAAAAATGTACAGTAGACCTGCAAAACACAAACAACAAAAAAATAAACTGTGTATAGCAGGGGGGCATGCCCCCCTGCAACTTAAATATAGCAACTCCAAGATCGTACTACAGCGAGGACAAGGGAAATCTCATGGTCTGCACTGTATGCTGATCCCCATTCAGAATTTCGAAGTTTTAAAACTTCGAACATATGGTTTTTGATCATATGGGTTTCAAAATTCTGAAGGGGACCCATATATATATATATATATATATATATATATATATATATATATATATATTTATATATATGGATCCATGTTAGATTCACGGAAATCCACATCCCCAATGACCGGATCACCAAGACGAGATCGTTGACATCACACATCCCTGACAAAAGTAAGTATATGCATTACGGAACGGAATCTATTCCCATGTCCGTAATACACTTAAAAAATAAACAGATACATGTATAGCAGGGGGGCAAGCCCTCCTGCACCCCCACACCCTCCTACTTAAATATACCAACTCTGAGATCGCACCACATTGCGGAAATGGGAATAAATCCCATTCCTCACAACTCACCATTGTCGGGGATGTGTGGTGTCGGCAATCTCGTCTCGGTGATCCGGTCGTCAGTGATATGGATTTTCATGGATCTAACATGAACCCATATATATATATATATACATATATATATATATATATATATATATATATATATATATATATATACTAGCTTCTCAAAAAGGTGCCCGTATTCACAACCAAAATATATCCAACAGTGCACGGACCATAAACACAACTCAACTAACTCTAGCACTCGTTAGTATAGTGTGCGCCCAAGCAGCAATTGCCCAAAAATGCGAACAGCAATTCTTTTAAATCCAATTTTATTGTTCCTTCATCATGGTAGCTTCGGACTGCCACAACTCCAATAGGCGTCCTCAGTGTTCCCAGTACCCGGATCTACATGCAGTACATTTATTTACATTTCAAACGCCCATTTAAAGCAACATAACAGCATCAAATAATATGTGTATAAATATATATACACACACACATTTTACTACTCAAGCAACATAATTCAGCTAAACTAATATACATTAACAATCTAAATGTATATGTTTTTTTCACAAGAAATATACAAGAACACTAAAAATTCTCTAATGGAAACCATTATATATCATAAGTTTTCATTCAACTCTGGTTTATATAAAGCACCCAATTTCAAAATCCACATCTTCTCTTTTTGGTCTAATATTTTATGTTTTTGTAATATAGTCAAATTGTCACCCAACACCCTGTCTATCCCTATATAAATAAAATGTGCACCTTTATGTTCTAACTGGTGCTTATATAAAGCACTTTGTGTTCTTTTGCAATTTATATCACTAACATGTAGTGCAATTCTATTTTTGAAAATCCTAGAGGTTTGTCCTATGTAGAAAGCTCCACATTTACATACCACCATATAGACCATCCAGTTCGTATTGCATGTTATTAGAACTCTAATATCAAAAATTTTAGTTGTGTTTGCAGATGTAAAAGACTTAGTTTTAGATATTAATTTACAGTATACACAATTACCACAAAACATACTTCCTTTCATAATTTCTCTGAATGATTTTTTATCCATGAAGGAAGATTTCTTATGTTTATTAAGATACTCTCCTATATTCTTTCCTCTACGATACCCAAAATTACAATGGTCACCTATCATTTGGTCAAAATAAAGATCATTTTTTAAAATTGACCAGTGTTTTTGTATAACCTGCTTAATTTTGAAAGTATTAGTACCATATGTTGTAATAAATCTCATTTTATCTGCCTGCACAACTTTTTTCTCTTGATTAACATTCAATAACTTATTTCTATCTTGCATCTTGCCATATTTAAGAGCACTAGAGACCATATTACTATTATATTCCCTATATATAAATCTCTCATGCATGTTTGCTGCCTCTTTATCAAATTCCTGCTCATTACTACATAGACATTTCAATTTGACGAACTGTGCTTTTGGTATATTTTTGGCTATGTGTCTAGGATGACAGCTCTTAGCTTCCAGTAACGAATTTTTAGTAAAAGGTTTTCTGTATATACTGGTCATGATTGTCCCATCTATTAATTTAGTGATGTTAACATCCAGAAAATCTATATTAAATTGTTCTATCTTACTAGTAAAACGTATCCCAAAAGCGTTGTTATTAAGGTATTCATTAAGTTCATACCGTTTTTCAGCTGTCCCTATCTAGACATACCAACAATCATCTAAATACCTACGCCACATGTCCATATGTTGTTTATATATATTCCCATCATTATATATCATCCTAGCCTCTAAATAGCCCATAAATAGGTCGGCATAAATGGGTGCAAAATTAATGCCCATAGCCGTACCTCTCATCTGCAGAAACCAATCTTTTTTATACATAAATGAATTATGTTCCAACACCATACCCAACATTTTAAGTATGAAATCAATCTGGGTTCTGGTATAAAGCCGAGAATATTCAACCCAATAGTTAACTGCAGCTAAGCCTATTTTATGAGGAATACTGGTGTATAATGATTGAACATCTAGAGTACACAAATATGCATGTAAGGGGACATCTATATTGTCCATAAGTCTCAAAAATTCTGTGCTGTCCTTAATCCGTGTTCTAATTAAAGGCAATAATAAGTTCAGTTTCTTTTCTAAATGCATGGACAATGGCTCTATTAATGACCCCCGACTAGACACTATTTGTCTGCCTGGGGGATTTAAAATGGTCTTATGTATCTTAGGAAGTATGTAAAATGTAGGAGATTCCATGTCAGCTACCATCATTTGTTTATAAGTATCTCTCGTTAACATCCCCTTGCAAACTGCATCTTCTAAAAATGCACCTATGGTAGCCTTAAATCCCCTGCTAGGATAAAATGGTAATTTCATGTATGAAGTATGGTCACCAGGTTGCCTCATTACTTCTTTGTCATAATCTTGAGATTCCCATATTACTGTTGCCCCACCTTTATCAGCTTTAATTATTACTACCCTATCATCCACTTGTAGTTTGTGCAAAGCATCCCTCTCTTGTTTACTCATATTATTACTATAATTTTTAAATATAATATCCTGATTATTGTGTAGTTCATATAACACACGTTCCTCAAACATCTTTACTGCAGGATGATAGGGGGGCTGAAAGGTTGATTTTTTAACTTTAAGTTCAGTAACTGGTACATTCTCTCCTTTATCATTAAAAAAATACTTTAAATTTAAAGAGCGACAAAAATTCTTAACATCAGCAACAACACACACATATGATACATGAAATGCAGGTACATAATTCAAACCTTCATTTAGTACATCGTTTTCATCTTTAGTCAAAGTGTAGGGTGTCAAATTGACTATCAAGTCATTTTCATTAGGCACATTATCTAAAAATCCAGAGGTACTGGAGTCACCCTGAGTTGTAATAGCTACAGTATTTTTTCGCTTTTATTTTCGATTGAACGCACCCTTTTCCTTTTTGCCACTTGTTTCTTTTCTATCTGTATTGAAGCGCACCATCCGCTTTTTCTGTTTCCAAGTGTACATGGCTCCATCTTTGAAATCATTCATATCTCTAGTATATTTCTTTATCTTAATCTTTATTAACTTATGATATATAATGGTTTCCATTAGACAATTTTTAGTGTTCTTGTATATTTCTTGTGAAAAAACATATACATTTAGTTTGTTAATATATATTAGTTTAGCTGAATTATGTTGCTTGCTGTTGTTTTACATTGTAAAATGTGTGTGTGTATATATATTTATACACATATTATTAGATGCTGTTATGTTGCTTTAAATGGGCGTTTGAAATGTAAATAAATGTACTGCATTAGATCTGGGTACTGGGAACACTGAGGACGCCTATTGGGCGAAACCGGTCTGTAGTACCAAGGAGTTGTGGCAGTCCGAAGCTACCATGATGAAGGAACAATAAAATTGGATTTAAAAGAATTGCTGTTCGCATTTTTGGGCAATTGTTGCTTGGGCGCACACTATACTAACAAGTGCTGGAGTTAGTTGAGTTTTATATATATATATATATATATATATATATATATGTATATATATACATATATATATATGTGTGTGTGTGTGTGTGTGTGTGTGTGTGTGTGCGTGCGTGCGTGCGTGCGTGCATGTGTGTGTGTGTGTGTGTGTGTGTGTGTGTGTGTGTGTGTGTGTGTGTAAAGCTTCCTCTAGGAGAATATTTTGTAATTAAATTTAAATCACTTGAAGAAGTAAGAAAGTAGGAAATGCTACTCTTGTCTCTGCATAGTTATTTCTCAGCTATCCTTTCAAACTTTGCAAAAAATGTAAATATTACTGTTTAGCCAGCTATTACATTAAATTGCAATCTCTTGTGCATAATTCCCAAATCCTAATCAGCCTTAATTGAAAGTAATCCCAGCTGTCTTCCAGCCAGCAATAATTTGAGAAACAGATGTTCACAAAACCAAAATAATATTGATAGAGTCACCATTTCATTTTCCTAAGCATTATTTACCACAGGCAACCACTTTCTGTACAAGCATACATGATAATCTAATTCTAGGCAGACAACAGGGTACTTTAGGCCAGATAATATCTATTTGGTTTTATTTATCTCTTGGTTGCTCAATACTAATACTTTTATGGAAAACATTTTTTAATACCAATCCCTTATATCGCAAACAAAACATCCTCACACAAAAATATTTTTATGTATCGCTTTCACAACAAATGCTTAAAAGACATTATCTCAGGTGATGAAATCATTTTTTGCTGCTGATCAGATTAAATTATGCTGCAGATGGCAGTTTGTATAAGTCATCATGGAAAAATAAAAATGCATGTAGAAATCTAATGTAGTCATTCACAGTTGAAACTTTTGTGTATCTTGATTTTTAAATATATGGATGTTACATGCTTAAAGAGAAAATTTTATTTAAAGTTATTGTTTCAAAATATTTCATTGAAGCAAATCATAATGCTTAACTTGACTCCTAATTTGATTCAACATTTTTCACTTTCATTAGACTTTGCTCATTCTATAAACTTGTCATGAAGAGTACTTAGTTAAACATCTAACATCTTTCACAGTGTTTCTAAAATACTGTTTTGATAATTAAGTTCATATCTCATTTGAATGTAGATAGCACAGTATGCACAGCTGTTGACAACTCCTGTGGGAGTATATTATATCATCACACATGGTAGTATATATGTGATGGTCACACAAGGTTACATGTTAATAGAGATGAGTGATTGTGATATAAACATCTTTGACATGCTTGCTGGAGTGGACATTTAACAAGGATGGTATATCTAATGGAGGTATGTGCAAACTCTGAAGAGCTGCAAAATGACTTGCTTGAATATGACTGACATGTCACCATAGGTCTCAACCAATCAGGGACATATAGCAACAGACTCCTGGACAAATGTAGACAGAAACAGGCACAATCATGGAGACTTTTAAAATATTATAACCATTAATCTACGGCACTGACAGAATATGTGAGAGTAACTTATTATACATGTTCTGCAAGATGAGATGTGCACAAATGGAATGATTATTTCTATTCTATAAGTGGAATTCACCACCCCTTCCAAACAAATGGACACTTTTTGAGGCGTTAAAAGGAACAGTGTTAAACCTGGAGTTGAAATTAGGGGCAGTCTTTGCCAGTTGAGAAGTCTGCATGACACATAAGACACAATCCACACCTGCAAGAATCAAACCCATGCTATCACTGTTGTCACTGAGCTATGTATTTACTGTGTTCATAGGTTCATAGGCTCGTACTAGGCTATCAGCCTATGTGCAACATAGAAGTAAATATCACATAAGCATCTAATAGAACACCTTGAAGGGAAGTCTGCACTGTGAAATCCTAATGGGTGTGCATCCCAAAGAATAGTTTTGTATGGCTGACAAGATGTGTGGGAGCTCACTGTGCCAGATTTGATGAAAACATTCCTGGCAGACATAGGTATCGGCCATACGGATAACAACACATACAAACACCACACCATTATGAGTGGATTCCCTACACATATCTGGGTATTGCATGCATTTGCTACATGTAATAGCAATGGATATTGTCTGAAGCATTTGGCCAAACAATACATGGAGCACCCTGTATAATACATGTCAAACCTCCAGACATGTGCCACATGATTACTTTCCGGCCCTGACATTGCCATTGAAAATGTTTTACTGCCATGAAATCCTGACATATATCCATATGTGTTTACACAAACTATCAAGTTGTAATACTGATGTGATGTAGTGATACATCCATGATACAGTATAGTCACACTATAGCTGAACCTATGCTACAATTAGACTTCAAGCTGTACATCACCTCCAAATAAAACTTTGAGTATGAATCGCATGCAACACAGTTGTACATCTCTACCTATTTCACATCATCACATCAGCTGTACATCATATCCCTATATGTTTATCCGTGGAAATGTTTGGGTTAGGGCCCAGACACTATACATGGACACATTACAACTGAGGTGAATGTGGTTCATGCAGAATAATTAATGACACAAATGCTGACATTCACTCAATGTTGCTGGGTAACACCTGTATAATCTTTGTGAATAACAACATGATATTGCATACAATGAATCTGGCAAGGTTGCAAGTGAATCTCAAAATGTCATATGTTTGTCTATACAACAGTAATACAACATGTGGATGAACCCAGGCATATGTGCCCATGTAATCAGTATGACGTAATACTGATGCAAAGAACAGGGCATCGGAAGCACTCTACCATCTTCTGGAAAGTCACTCAGTAGGTGGCACAGAGAAACTATACCAGGTTGCAAGGCAAAGACAGAAAGATAAAGAAGATAGTCAGACACCCTTCATAAGGGATGCCAGCAAAAGCCTACTCACCAATACACAAGACATCAAAGGCAGATGGAAGATGTATTTCCAGCAGCTTCTGAATGAATACATAGCTCTGTGCACAAATAGTTGTGGATGGCACAAACAATACTCACCCAATACTCATCCAGAGGCAATAGACAACTTGCTAGCTGACATAATTGTACCCAACTTCAAACCTGTGTCCCCAGTGTTCGTCACCCAAAGTATACAATGCAAAAACATAGGCTCATAGGAGATTAATAGGCTGTCGGCCTGGATGTCAGTTTAAGCCTAACTATTTCAACCCAATGTAATACAGTAGAAGTTCTAGTCAGTACCCGAGATCACATTTAGTGATGACTGTCCATGTCCAGGAGGGTTGTGGGCTCTATCCCTGGTAAGAATTTATGGTGCCCCATCCATTCATCCAAGTTCCTCTTGAACAGTGTCATAGAGGTGCTCTGTTTCACATGAATTGCTAGCCTGTTTCAAAGATGTAGCAGTCATTGGGAGATAAATCTGTCCCTCCAGCAAGTCCTATTTAATTTGCAGGCCATACTTAAGTCCTTAGAATGGATAGCTCTAGACCCATTTGATTTACAGATATGCAGTAAGTTCATTAGGTTTGGGTCTTGTAGGCTAGGCATAAGTCTCCCCTAACAAGTCTATACAATACGGAGTATAGTGACAAAGACGTTAGTCAGTCTGTGTAAAACACATGCTGGAGGCCCTTGATCTTCTATGTTAGAAATCTCTGAGGTCTCTCTAATTGTTGCCGATGCTTAGTACAGTACATATTGAATAGGGTGTTTTACTCAATTATGGGCCGGATAAGTGCCAAGTATAGTGGAGTTATAACCTCTTTTACTCTCAAGGTGATGCCTTCACTAATCAAGTGAGCTATGTGGAAAGTGTTCCATACAATGTAAACACATTGTGGTTGAAGTTTAGGTCCTGGTCAACCTGTGATGCCAGGTCCCTTACCACTTCATGGGTACTTGGGTTTTGTTCTTGATTTGATAGTGTGAAGGGAAATTATTTGTGCCAAAGAAAATGATGGTGCATTTCTTTGGATTCAGTTTGAGACCGTGACTAATACTCCAGTCATTGGTCTGTGTGAGACCCTCCCGGAGAATACTGACATAATTTGGGGATTTAATAACAGCACTTAGTTTGCAGTCATCTGCAAACTTGGTCAGCCAAAACCCTTTAGTTTTGACCTGAACTTCGGAGAAGTATATACCAAACAGTAGGGGGCCCAGAATTGACTCCTGTGACACCCCACTGGTAACAGGTCTGCTGGTTGATGTGGAGTCACCCACTTTGATAGTGTGTATCCAGTTTGTGAGCCAGTTGGCAACCCATCTTACAATGATGGGGTTTACATTCAGTTTGCTAAGTTTATCTGTAATGCCTGAATGTGGGATTGTGTTCAATGCCTATCATCCTGCAAAAATATTGCCAGATTTGCTACTGGCACAGCCTACTGGACACACCACTGTCACAAACCTAAATCGCCTAGGATGGCTTGAACTGCCTAACCTACTGCATTTCAACCAGCTAATAGCGGCACATAAAGTCCTTTACCAACTAGAAAATACACCTGCACTAAAAAATATTATCAGCCACTACACCAACACTTGGCCACTGGGATCATCCACTAGACTCTTAGTTCAAACATACAAATCCAACTACTCAGCTGGGGAATCTCTGTTTGCCAACTCTGTTGGAAAAACATGGAACAGACTCCCAGGTGACTTGACCCTAGAACCTTCACTAAGTCAATTCAAAAACAAACTCAAGAAATACTTCAAAGCTCATTGGTTATGTCCTTGCACTAACCTCAACTAGCGACCTCTCTATTACTTTGGTGCCTTACCTTCAACTACTTCTAACTTTTTTCTACCACACCATTTCAGGAAGGGTCAATTGTATAACTGCTGATAATGTGTCTTAAACCTGAATGTAATGTTATGGATATATAACTTTGAAAATAATGTTATGTTTTGTAAAGTGTTTTATAATAAGTTAGTACTATATGTACTAAATGCTGGTATTGCTTATGACTGTAATCTGCTTGAAATTAGCATTTACTAAATGTCCAATGTGTATTATTATCTTGAAGCTTTCCTCTCCGGGCCTCCACTGAAAATGGACATATATCCAGTTGGACTATCTCGTCAACAAATTTAAAATAAATAAATAAATAATAAATAAATTTATCAAGTTGAGGTATGCAGTATGCACATATTTGCCCTCATCAATGGCCTTGGTCACACTTTCAAAGAAATCCACCAGAATTAACAAGTAGGATCTGCCCTTCATGAAGCCAAATTGGGTAGGATCCAGGGTCACCTATGTTTTTATTTATGAGGTCAACAATAATAAGTTCCATGGCCTTACAGATGAGGCTGGTCAGGCTTATGGGTCTGTAATTCCCTTGGTCTGTTGCTAGGCCACCTTTCTGGAGGGGAATAACTGTAGCTGTTCTCCCTTCCACTGGAACAAAGCCTGTGGTTAGGCTATGGATTAAAAAGGGTACTTAGTGGTGATGCTAGTTCATGATTTAGCCTGTTTAGAAGACAGCCTGGGGTGTCATCTGGTCCAATAGAGGCTGTCTTGTTTGCCTTGAACACGACTTTGAGGACCTGCTCTTCAGATATGTAAGGTAGGGTGGAGTTTGAGGGGAGGGTTTGTTGTAAGTTAGAAGGGGATAAGGGAGTGAAATTTTCACCAAACCTATCCACTAGCAGGTTTGCTATCTCTGGAGTCAGTGTGTGTGTGATACTGTTGACCACCAGTTCTGCACATGCTTAGGTCCTACCCTTTAGGTTACATATGTAGCTGTAAAAGGCCTTATGGTTATCCTTTTTAGTACTTGCTAGGTTTCTCTCAAAGGAGCTCTTGGATGATTTGGCAAGTTGTCTTATTTGCCTGTTAAGGCTGAGGAGGCTGCTTTTCCATTGTTGGGTCCTTGTCTTTGTTTTCTTGGCCAGAAACATTTTGCATTTATTGTAGAGTTTGTTGATGCTGGAAGTCCACTGTGGCAGCTTGACTTTACTTGGAGATCTGGCTTTGATGCTTTCTGGTACAGCTGAGTTTATACACTTATGCAAATAATTGTATAGGGCTTTAGTGTAAGCTTTGGTGTATTTCCCACTTTCAGCTTAGTGTTTGGCTTGAAATGCATGTATACCTTCACCTAAGAGGGTGTAGGTTGCCTTGGGGAAGTTTGTTAGTCTGATTTTGCCTTTTCTAAGTTCTGGTGTTAGTCTCAATTCGAAGGTGACTGAATTTTTGTTACTTTTAACTAATGAGGGTCCAACAGTTGCAACAGAGCACCTGTTTGACATGTTGGTGAGGACCAGATCTAAATTGATCTTCTTGATAGGGTATGGACAATTTGTTCAAGGGGACTTTTCACGAAGTCAAAAGAACTTTTTGTGCTAGCGAACTTGGGCTAAAGTAGGTTTCCCAGTTGCTGGTGGGGTAATTGAAATCTCCCATAACCAGTGTGTTCCGTAAAATTTGGATTGTCTTCAGTTTGGTTAAGTAGGCTTCATGGGTGTCATAGCCCATGGAGAGATATCTATAACTGGCTAGGACTTGAATGGAGGTGTTACCCACCGTACACTGGATGTGGAGTATCTCCATGGAGTTTTCCAATCTATCTAGGTAGGATGTGAATTTATCTCTAATATAGATTGAAACACCTCCTCCTTTGTTTTTCACATGTTCATTTTGTGGTCTAAAGGTGTGGAAGGCATTGTAGCCTTGCAGAGCTGGGGTACTCTCTGAGGTCTTAAACCAGGTTTCTGTGACTGCACAGACATATACATCTTCTAGTGATAGAAGTGCTTCCAGGGAGTGCAGTTTTTGGTTTAAGCTGCTAGCACTTAGCAGCACAACACTCATTTTGTTCTGATTGGTTAATTTCATGTCAGTAATGTTGTTTTTGAGTCCTTGCCTAAAAAGGTATTATGGGGGAGGCAAGAGTCTTTGCTAGTAGCCAAAAGCCTATGACTGTCAGATGTAAACCATCTCTGGCAAAGCAGCAAGCTTTGTCTACCATGGCTACCCAGGCAGATAGGAAATGGATCCCCTTCAAATGACAGAAAAAGCTAAGCCAATTATTGAAATCAATCATTTTTTGTTTATACTGTAGCATCACTCTAGGTGAGGGTAGTATGCTGCTCAAGGCTAGGGACATAATTGCCTGGGACACATACTTTGAGAGCTCAACCATGTCTCTCTTCATATAGTCTGGTGAGGTACGTCTCAGGTCATTCACATCAACATGAACTATGACAGATTCATAACGGTACTTGTTGCTGAGAGATCTGAGTGCATGTGTGATTTGGCAAATCCTGGCACTGAACATGCCATTTGAGAAGTCAGTGTAGATACACACTTACACCATTCTTTATGGAGACACACACACACACACACACACACACACACACACACACACACACACACACACACACACACACACACACACACACACACACACACACACACACACAAAACACACATTGAGTTGACTGCAGTAGGGATAGAACAATCATCTTTCTAGGTTTACATACTACAGATCAGAGTACTTAATGCAAATGCCACAGTACACATCTGATTTTAACAGTATTGCAGGTGATCTTATGGTAGATGACTTCAGCAGGCCATGTGGAGGGCAAGAGTTTGGAGGACTGCCTTGACTGGATGTTTGTGCAAGCACCAAAACAATGGAAAACCGTGCCATTTGTGGAGTTGGATTGGAATACACACTCCCATTTCTGTTTACCCATGCACACACACACTCACACACACACACACACACACACACACACACACACACACACACACACACACACACAAAGTTGACTGCAGTGGGGATAGAACAATTATCTGTCTAGGTTTACATACTACAGATTCGAGTACTTAATGCACATGCCACAGTACAAATCTGATTTTAACAGGATTGCAGGTGATCTTATGTTAGATGACTTCAGCAGGCCACGTGGAGGGCAAGAGTTTGGAGGACTGCCTTGACTGGATGTTTGTGCAAGCACCAAAACAATGGAAAACCATGCAATTTGTGGAGTTGGATTGGAATACACACTCCCATTTTTGTTTACACACACACACACACACACACACACACACACACACACACACACGGGTAACTGCAGTGAGATTAAAACACCTATCTATCTTATCTAAGTTTACAGATTACAAATCAGAGTACTTAACGCATGTACCACAGGTCAAGTCTGAATTATGTAGGACTGCAGGTGAACTTATACTAGATGACATAACCAAGCCATGTGTTCAACAACAATGTGGGAGGCCTGTATAGTCATATTGCTTCGTAATGTCATCTGATGCTAGTAGCCTAGAAGATGAATAATGTTCAGTACCTAGTTGTGTAACAATGATACCTTTATTGAGCCTATTTGTCATTTGCATTTGGATGAGTAAGCCTGTGAGCACCATTGATTCGCCCTGTCTATGAGGGGGGAACACAACATATGTCACAACTTGAACAGTAGTTGATATATGTGTGGAAAACTCAAGGTGACCCAGGGTTGCTGTGCTTGTTGCCATTGTTGCTGATGGGGAAACAAAGGTATGGATTGTCAATATACATACATGTACATATATTGTGCCCTGAATTTGCAATGTTTCCACGTGTAGCATTGAGGGAGACATGGTGTCTGAGAATGAAAAATGATAGAGCACCATAACTTTCATCTGTCCAGATTTTCACATAATGTTCAGCTATTTAATATTTTTAGTCTGTTTCACACACTATTGTGAGTTTCTGGAAAATCAATGGCAAAACATTGAGAAATTATGTCAGAAAATGGTAGACTTCTGAATTTTACACGTCATATCCTTCAGAAAATTCGTAATAATGCAACACCTGTTAATCTACCACCTTTCTATGTTTGTAAGTTTAATATTTAAAAAGTGCCCCCAGTTTGGGGCCTTTCTCCCTCCGTTATTTGTGGCTTTGTCCTGATTTCCTGCTCTAACAGCTTGAGAGGTATGTAGGGCACTATGGACACACACACACACACACACACACACACACACACACACACACACACAGATATATATATATATATATATATATATATATATATATATATATAGAGAGAGAGAGAGAGAGCTATAGAGTGAGATGCATGGGATTTGCACTATGGTTAACATGCCCCTTTGCTTTTTATTTACAGTCTGCATGTAGGTAAGCAATGCACAAACATGAGGGCATTGCTCACATCTGAGTCTTACTATTATGTAATATATACCTGTTACTACAGCCCACTCCTGTCTCTACTCCAGGCCTGGATTTCTAGATTGCTAAAAGAAGTAATTGAATGTATCCAGTGTCTGTGCTTGGTGGTCAGACATAAATCCTGTTTCCTCTTTCACTGTTTCTGCACTCTGCACAAACCAGCTAAGCCTTATCAAAAATGTTTTAAACATGCAGCACAACACGCAAATGTGGAATTAAGATAAGACAAGGTTGGTAACAGTATGGGACACAGAGTCACAGTCTATAAAACACAAACTATTGCTAGTAAAAATTCAAAACCTCTACTTATATCATGGTTCAAACCCTCAACAGCATTACAACTTCATCGGACAAGATGGCTGCTGTAGTCCTTTTTGCCACAGACATAGCTTGCTGGAACAGTGGTCATTCATCACAAAATCACATGCATAACAATGTACACTGCTATACAAGAGTTGCCTAACACATACGACTTATGATCAAATCTATAGTATTCTCCTGGAAATGTGGAAGATAATAACTGCGACAAACCCCATATAGTGTGGGTTTGGGGGTAGCATAAATGAGTTGATGTTATGGCAGTTACTAGCGAACACCCTTGTTTTGGGAGGTGGGGAACAAACCACATCTACTATTAGGATACAGACAAGTCTGAATTCAGACACTACAATGTGTAGCCTCACTTTCCAATTTCTGTCTTGAATGATGTCCCCGTAATCTGTTGCAGTAAGACTGTATGAAGATTTTATGCATGAGGCCTACTAATTACAAATGGACACATACTAGTAAAATAGTGCAAGTAGTCAAGTTACTTTAATGTCTGTACAAATGCACCACTATTTACTGGCATACAGCACCAAGTTCATAGATACAAAGGATATGTCATAATATTCTACAAGGCTACAGTGTAGGTTAAGGACAAACCTTGCAAATGTAGTGGTAGAAAAAAACTATAGTGCAGAGCTGACTCTGTCTGATGCAAGCAGTACACAGCCAGTACATGGATAGGTACAGGTCGTGTGAGTTGACTGGCATCATTTCTAATATATGTATGTGAGTAGGAGAAAGGTAATAGTCCCTAGGTCCCTAAGTGGTCAGTGAATGTGCTATGCATTGTCTCTTAGCCAACTACATACTGGGCATGCCAACATATGCCTACAGGTACAGCAGCTGGGGGTTTCTCCTTTGAGTCCTCCTGTGACTGTGACTGTGGTGATCTAGACATTAGTGGGGGATGTGTGTCCTTTCTTCTTGCTGACCCTGCTGCAGCTGTTTCTGCAGGATCAGATTGTACAGCATAGCACATACTGTGAATAGTTGTGTACATGTGTGTGGAGTATACTGCAAGGCTCCACTGCGAATATCTAGTTTGTGCCTGTGCCTCATTATGGCTTCCTTCTGTGAGTTTGTGTGCATTTCTGATGGGTGTCATCATTCACGGTTCTAGGGCATAGCCAGCATCCCCCAGTAAATGGCCCTGTGGGATGTTCACCCTAGCAAATATCTGGTACAGCTGTGATGTGTACCAGATATGAGAGTTATGATAACTGTCAGGTTTGCCAGGACACACATTCGAGATAATCCCCTGGACATTATGCATGATTTGGCAGTTGAGGTAGTGGTAGTCCTTCTGGTTAATGTAGATTCTATCCTGCTCAACAGGTGGTGCCTTGATGTGTACATGAGTGCAATCTATGGCACCCAGTACTTCAGGATAGTGTGTTATATGGTAGAACCATTGCATATTGCTGGGCCTCTCCTCAGAGGAATGGGGAAATGAGATGTGCTCACTGGCATGTAGGAGCATAGCATCCAGGAACTGGTGGTGTATCCTGGATGCTGATGCATGTGACACCCCCATTATGTCCCCAGGTGGTCTTTGAAAAGTACTTGTAGCTAATATCCTGAGGGCTACACACACCTTAGTTTTCACTGGGATGGGTCCCCCTTGCTTGGCTCTAGCTTTGACTAGAGAGCGGCAGTGCTCACAGAGTTCTTGTAATATGTCCCTGTCCACCCTGTAGCACTCCACAATCTCCAGCTCATGTAGCATCTGGAAGGTTATGATGGGCCTGAACACTCTTCTCTTTCTAAGCCTAGGCCTATTGTCAGCAGCACCAGCAGCATTGACTTCAGCCTCTAGCACATGCAGATGTAGAATAGCTGCAGCAGCCCCTAGCATTATCTCAGTTAAAATTTTCAAGTCTCTCCTCCAATGGTCTTGAAGTATCGAGGGAAAATCAGAATGTAGGCTGTATGCATACTTTATACATTTCATGATTTGGTCCAAGATGTGGAACTGGCAAATTAAGAAGCAATTCACCTGCTTAGGATATAATTAACTTGATTTAAAGGTCCTGCTTCAGTGCGCAGTAATGTGCTGTGTCCGCCTACCTGCAGCAGAGGGCAGCTGTGCATAATTAAGATAAACCATGTAAAATTTTTATATTTACATCCTTGTTGTCATGAAACATACATAAATCACTAATTATTGCAAGTTACACTTCATTTGTATAAGTTGCAATGTCAGAACAGTATGAGAAAAATTACCATATCCAGTACATGAACTCAGGGCCATCTGCACGCCACTCCAATACCTAACACTAGTAGCCACAGGAGTAAAATCACAGTCTTATAACTGGAGGCTGTTAGCAGAGCACAGCCCTGCTTAGTGGGTATGTGTGATGCCCAGCAGTGCTCAGCAATATCAATTGAATGCATCTGGTTTTCATTTTAGGATGTCTAGCTCACCTGATACGTCGGTGGTTTGGTAGCGGAAACAAGGTATGCATCGCCAAAACCATTTGCAGTAAGTGGCACAATGTGCAAGCATGTGCAATACACCCCCGCAAAAAATGACATGACACCCCCTGATGTCACTGATATCCATTGGAAAGATAAACACCGTGTAGGAGCTTAGCTTACACCAAGTGAACATCCTTACACGGTTCCTGCTTTTTGTGATAAAAACAGATCAACTGATTTTTACCCTCATTTGCATAATAACTGTGCTGACAGTCTGGAATCTACATGGATAGTAGCTGTGTAAGCTAGACAATTGCATGGAAGTATGAATTTAAAGACATAAGGCAAGGTATTACTTCACCTATTGTGACACTCCATTATACTCCTCTTTTACATGATGTTTCTGGTATTCATATTTAAAACCTTTTGCAGCAAATGCTGCACTGAGCAAACATGAAGTAAAAAAATAATTTCAAGTTATAACAGTCTGGCACCCCTCCCACCCACCCAATGCTTTCAGACATCCACAATGTATACATCACCCATTATAGGTGTGTTGCTACCTTTTCATGGGCATTCTGTACATATTTCTGAACTTCTGTATGTGGAAAATTTCCACATAGACTACCAACACAGACATGCAGTCTACACAATGACATTTAAAGTTGTTGAATCCCTCCACCACTGTTTCATTTCATTAGCATACATTTCAGCTACTTATGCTGAAATTTGCATTCCATGAGAGTTTCTAGTATTGTGTGTGAGTGCGCATGGTTGCACCTCACTGGACAGAGTTTACTGAATCTGAAACTCGCTGAGCCCATGTTCGCATCATGCTGTGATGCTCACATGGAAAAAATAAGTGTGTAAGCTTTATTGAATTTGTATTGATCTCTTTTTACTTTGGAAAGGTAGTTTTGAAAACGTTTCTGCTTTTGTTGACTATTTCAATGCAAGTACTGACTTTTTAAAATTCACAGTTAATGGATTTGTCAATACAATCAACTATTTAGATATTGCTCTGTCCTTCGGCAAGTCTAAAGCTATGTTCTGCAGTAAGATCTACAGAAAAGAGACTTTCCTACATCAGTATTTGCATAAGGACAGTTTACACCCATCCAATATGAAAAATGGTGTTGTAAAAGGTCAGTATATTCGATTGAGCAGGCTCACTATGGACAATAGTATTTAAAGTCTCTGGGCAGGATTCACAAAGCCTCCGTGTAAGAGTTATAACTCATACACGGAGGCTGCAGTTAAACGGAGTGATGTCAGCATGCTTTGCATATTCATGAGAGCATGCTGAATCACACCTAAGGCTAACACGGTCCGTGTAAGACAGTAGGGGGCGTGTCTGTAGGCTGAGCCCTGTAAGCGGACATGCCCCCAGAAGAGGAAACGTGCCCAAAGTAAACACCCACGACAGAGTCCACGGAAATGTGAATAAACAGAACACAAGACATGCCCCCACAGACTATGAACAGAAAACATATAAATAAACATGTTATATATATTTTTTAAATTGTAAAAATGTTTAACCGTGAGTGCGCGTTTGTGGCGTGCCCGTAGCGCAGCTACAGTTAGCAGTCAGTGGGAAGGCATATAAGAACTAAATATGCAAAATAAGCCAGGAAGCAATAGTGTAGCAGTAGAGATGTTGGCTGAAGAGCAGGCATTCATGGTTCGAGCCCCCACAACACCAATTTTTATTTTTAGCAAAATAAGCATGAAACAAGTCCCTGACAAATATGTACACATAAAACCACATTTTATGTAAAATGTAATGAAATAGCCCATTTATATTGAAGAAATGTGAGGTAACAAAAGAATAAAAAATGTCAGATGTGCCCATAGCTGAGCTACAGTTTAACAGGGTGAGTGCATCTGCCCGTAGATGAGCAGTGGTTTAACTGGTGCAAAATGAGTGCCCGTAGCTGAGCAGTGGTTTAACATGCTAAATCTATGTGCCCCTAGCTGAGCTGAGTGTAATATGCGTGCTGATAGCCAAATGAGGCTTAAACCAGCATACCCCGTTTGCGCGGAGCTGCGCACCGCGCAAACAAGCTAACCGACGGGCAACGTTGAGCAAGCCGTATCAAAACTGCCTTTACACAGACACACCCCTCAGCATGTCATGAAAAATAAAAAGCAGTGGCCAGGTTCGAACCCAGGATACTATACACCATAGTCAAGGTACCAAACCACTAAGCCATGACAGCAGTACCTAGAAATGCAATAATAGCTAATATATAGGAATGAATACAAACTGGAGCATGACAATGCAGGTTTACTGAAGTTGATACAATTCCAAAATGGCCAATCACAGATATGTGCGGGAAAAACGGACTATATAAGCCCCTTAGGCGGGAATACACAGCATAAACGATTGTAGAACTGAACTGCAGGCAGAATGACAGGAGTAGGAGAGGGTAGTTGCTTTCGAGCACAGAGGTGGGGCATTGAGGAGACCAGGTACATGGTCTGGCTCCTAGTCCACAATCATGATGCCCAACTCATGCAGGGCCAGGTCCTCTGGGGAGCATACAGGGCTGAGGTGTGGGACCGGTTGGCTCATGATCTCACCAGTGCCACAGGGATTCCAAGGACTGGTGAGCAGGTCTGTCACCACCATGCAGACCTGAAGAGATGCTAGCAGGACCAACTGAACCTTTGGATCCAGGAGGCCCGGCAAACACCCAACGCCCCTCTACTGAGTAAGTTACATTTAATTATGTATGTAAGAAATTAAACTAGCTGATATTATGGAGATGTGTATTCCAATATTACTTCATTTATATTACAGCTGCAGGTGTCCGTTCTGCGAACCGCAGAGCCTATGGCGATAGGCTGGTGCGGTTGCGCCACCAGGCAGGTCAGTAATCCACTACCAGTAACTGTAAAGAAATATAAAAGTATGACCGTCAGCAAAAGAGTGCAGTGTAGTCACTAAGGAATAAAATGTGCAAGTAACAGTGTGAAAGTGTCTGCAAGTATTGCTTGATTACAAAAGTGTGTTTCAGCCTGTAAGTTAAACCGAAAATTGAAACTGTCTGACATAAATTCTGAAATAAAAATGCCCCACCTGTAAGAAAATAGTACACAACCTGCAGCAGGCTGAAAAGTATAGCTGCAGAAGATGATGAAATCACATGTGTGAAATATATCCCTGTTGAAATACTGAAACATGACAGAAGTGAGACTGCTGGAAAGGATTGTAATAACTACAGGTAAAACATGTCAATAAAGCCTAGAAGTAAGTACCATCCTGAATAGTCAAATGAAAGCAAGTGAGAGAGTGTGAGAAAGTGTCATGAATCCAGCAATACAGTAGTAATAACCCCTGAATAAAGTATACTGCAGTCAAGACAGAATGAAATGCATGTGAGAATCAAAACCAAACAGCGAAATCTGTTCAAAGTGTTGCTGCCTCTGGAATGTGTATCCCAAAATCTGGATATGTTGCTCTCAGTCTGCAATATGCAGATAGGATGATTGTCTGATATACCAAACATCCACACTAGTCTACAGCTATATAAAGCAAATGTAGCAGGATGATGTAGCTGAACAAAGCTAGATATGAATTTGTATGAAGAACAATAACATGTATATTGATGTTGCAGTAACAGTCCTATCACCAAGTTGAAATAGTTATCATATAGGAAACTGTAGTTAGAACAGTAGTGTGTATATATCTGTAGCTATTAGAAATGTACAGCATATGTATTGGTATTTGAAGGTGTTAATATTATTTTCTTCACCCCACCCTATAACCACATATAACCCATTCCACGTGAAAATGGTATGTGCAATCACAATTAACAACCCTGGACGTTTGTCCTGTTGGGTCATATATATTTGCATGTCCGTTGATTCATCTGCCCAGTTCATACATCCAAACCTGATGGCCTTTTGCCATCAATTAACCCTGCATGTTGTTGGACTGTGTATTGCTGTTCAAATTATGCATGTGTTATGCACGCTGTTCAATGGTGTGAATATCTGGGTGTTTGGTTAATGGGAATACGAATGCATGCTGTTACAACTAATTGTGAATGGTATTATATGTCACTAACCCAAACTGTCATGACATAATGCAAAACATAGGACGACAGGGAAGGTGGGTTCCAGCGGACCCACCTCTCCCACCTCAGCTGGGGAGTGCACCTGGCACTAGTGCCGAGTCCGGACCCTCCTCCGGTAGCCCTGTGCCACCTGTGGGTGGAAGCGCTGCAGGGGATGGGGCTCGCCCCCCCTCTGCAAGTGTGGCTGGAGGAGAACCACCACTCACCCTCCGTAGCATCCGGACTGTGGTGCGTGGGGAGATTTGGGACTCTGTTCTCGAGCTCCTACGCCAGCTTGAGGCATGGGTGGCACAACTAACGGGCATACCTGTTGCCCGGCCTACACAGCCCCCAGCACAGCCCCGTCCTGGGCAGTGAAGGAACAGTGGCAACTGCCTATGGGTGGGGATATCAGTTCCACTGTTGCCATCTGTGGGCTCATGGGCTCTGGATATCCAAACCTCCATCCCTGTCAATTGTGTAACCCCCCCACATGTGTCATACACCGCCCCTGTATGCGTCTTGTTTGTCTTGTCTGTTTACCTACCCAACCTACCTCCCCAGCTGTACCGACTTCCTTCACCTGACATACCACTCTCACCTGAAAAAAAAGGGCACTCTGTACCCACAAAAAAATTATGCCCCATACATAGCTGCCCATTCCGCACACATGTCTGCTGGACATGAAATCTATCAATTACAATTGGCTGTACAACAAGTATTATTGTTGTCCTGACACCTCTCTCAGGGGTGGAAGGTTTCAAATGTCACACCAAATTACATACATATGCACAGCTGTTGCTGATGAAGAAATGGGCAGCTATGGGCCTTACCTACATCCCTCCTGCAAATCCCAAGCTTGTTTCCCTACTGTCTTACCCTCTTTGTGACCCCTTTTTCACCACTTTCCTGTCTCCCCATTTTCTTTTCTTTCAAAGAAAATAGCGCGGGTGTGCGCCAGATTAAGCACTGTTAAGCGGTTGTAAGTGGGTGTGCAAGGAGCTGACCGCCAGTGCGCATGCGTGAGCTCCACGCAAACCAGCGCTAACCTGGTTACAACTGCTTAAAAGTGCCTTAGTCACTTTGATTGACAGGTCCTGTACTCAGTTCAAAAGCAAAATAAAATCCCACTGTCAGTCCCGAACCCTGGACTTTGGAAACACTAGTCTGTATGACCTACCACTAAGCCATGACTCTTATACAAGAACATTGTGCTAAAATAAATATAACATGTAATAGTAGGGATGAATGTAAAGGGAATATAGGATGTGTAGTACCCAAAGCATGTCATGTAGAATTACTGTCAAAACTACTGGATTCCCACAATAGTACTGTGTGAACACAAACAGCCATGCTAGTTGGTAGCTTGTAGGTAATAATGTCAGTTAAAGTACATATATAAATGTATGTATATGTACATATATATATATATATATATATATATATAAATATATATCTATATATAGTTGTAGGAGTCATTGTGCATACACACTTACTACAGGGAACATGAGAGAGGAATGGAGAAATGTGAATCTACAACATAGCCTGAATCATGAGAGAGATACTAACCTTTACACTCACAGAACACTGTCCACAGCATACCAGCATGGTCCCCGCCCTTACAATCTGAAAGGGCAACGCCTATCCCACATACCCTTTTATAGCACTGACCTGAAATCACAATGAGAACTGCAATCAGTTCACAACTGGCTGTATGCAATTAGCAAATGCTGGCTTACAATTGGTGCAGAGGCCATCACATGGACCTATGCAGATACCTACAAAAGCATCCAGTACTAACACTCCATGCATGCAATACATTCATTGCACTGTCTGGAAGCAGACAGAGGGAGAGAGAAAAGTGAGAGAGAGAGAGAGAGAGAGAAAAAAAATGTATATATTATACACTGTGACTCTGCCACCCGAAGCTGTCAGCAGTGACAGTAGCAGCAGCAAGCAGAAGCAGTGGTAACGCAACCAGCTGCGACAAACACAGGTAATGCAAAGTAGCAGGTTAATAGTGTGCATACTGTGAACCCTCCAAATGTGTCATAGGTCTGTATCTGTAGGTATCTCCATGTGATATGCTGTGTGTACGTAGTTCCACCAAAAGGGGATGACCATACATTACATGTCAATCAGTCTTAGGCCATGATCCTGGCAGCAGTTGTCTGTGCGTTGCCCCAGCAATGGCTGTAGTGACTGCTTTGAAAGGTCAGCCAGGTTCAAAAGGCAGGATCAGCCCATCACAAAGTCACACTGGCTGGGAACAAGTGTCTGCAGGTACCCGATATCACTGCATATGCATCCCATACTGCATAATTCCATAGCTTAGCAGACCAGGCCGGTTATGCATATGATGTGGTAGTTCCCAGGGTCAGTCGAGGTGCCTCCTTAGTGGGGTGGGACCACTGTCGCTGTATGCCACTGTCCAGGTACATATCCTGTAGTACGGCCAAGATAAGTTATCAGTGTTATATGCGGTTGTATGTCCTCTCGGAGTGCAGGTAGCACACATCCAGGGATACCATGAGGTCACAGTGATGCTGTGTGTTCTGCTCTGCTGAGGGCGGCCCTCACCTGGACATGTGAGATGATAGGGAGGTTACATACAGCTGTGGTAAATATTTCAACTGGTGGGGGAGAAGGAGAGGGGATACGTGCACCGAACATGTCTGCAAGACTGTTTCCAATATCCGTGTGTTTGGTGAATGTTAAGTAGGTGTGTATTAACACAGAGCATATCTGTGGCATGTGGTCCATATGTGTAACATAACTGAAGAAGGCCTTGTGGTCATCCATAGTGTTTGTGGCCATTCCCCTCCCAGAGTAGGCCGTGATCGTTGTTATGACGGACCGTAGCGTAGTACCAGTGCTGACCACAGATGCCTTCCCTTAATGTGAATGTGCTCTGTCCTGCAGTAGCCTCCTGCTATTGTTATACAATCTGCCTCTGTCTGGGGTCCACCGGACAGGATGCCTAACCTTTGTGCATAGGGTCTGGGTTAGAAATGTGTGTGCAAGTTCCATGCAATCTGTGGCATGTCCGTGGTAAGCATTTGCAAAGGGGTCAGCAGTGTGGCTTGTGGCTTCCACTGGCCCAGTGTGCTGCATGGATACCATCTCAGTCCCAGCAAGTGAATAACTGTCTAATCACATACATATCAAAGTAGTCTACTGTGCTGGTGGTGGGATATGTATATCCAGGCCGAGTAACTTCTGTCCACATCAAAGTAGTGGACGGCGTCCCACATACATTACCTTGGGATGAACCCCCAGAGTGAGGTTGTGCATTGCACCTGTCAGTGTGTGCTGACCGATGGGGCATGCTACTATGTTGTGTGGAATGTGGCAGGTATTGTTGCACAGGTGTTGGCTGAGCACTGATATCTGGCCATGTACCTGTGTATCCACCACGACACACACACATATGCAACATATGGGAGTAGTAGTATATCACTACACATGAGTATCATGTATAGTATGTGTGCCATATATTGCTGACATGGTCTGCTGATATCCTGTTTGTGTTCTCTTCCAGGGAGATGGCGCATCAGCGTAATCCCACCTACTCTGTAGCAGAAGACGAGAAGATCCACCAGAGCCTGGTGCGGGAGTATGGCATCCTCTTTTCACGAACCAGTCAGAATCAGCAGGAGAGGGCTGCACTGTGGCAAGACCTTGTCCGTAGGGTAAATGATATTGGCACGCATAACAGGACAAATGAGCAGGTATGACATCACTGCAGTGATTTAATCCGAAGTGTCCGTCAGCGTGCATCAGATATCCACAGGCAACAGGTTGCCACAGGAGGTGGGGTGGCCACACATCCCCCCCCTCACCAGACTGGAGGGGAAACTCCTAAGTGTTGTGGCTCCAGCCCCAGAACAGCAACAGCAGTACACCTGCATTATGATGGAGGCTGGTTCCACACAGCAGCATGACATGGGGCGTGCAGGTAATATGCCATATGTACACTTGACTGTTCTGTACACTGTATCATATGCAATATCAATGGCACAGTTGTGCCCACTGACATTAATATCATCATTTCTGCAGGTCCCTCCGGGGTTACAGCAAGGCAGGCCATCCATGCTGGTGAGTGTGTTTAACATAACCCATAATACTCCTGATAATGCTAGTAACAGTAGTGTAACTCAGTAGGGCTCTGTGTGTATACTGCGGGGTGTGCATGTGTGCATGTGTGCAGGTGTGTCTGTGCCCATGTGTGCATGTGTGCATGTGTGCAGGTGTGCCTGTGTCCACTTGTGCATGTGTGCATGTGTGCCTGTGTCCACGTGTGCATGTGTGCATGTGTGCATGTGTGCCTGTGTCCATGTGTGCATGTGTGCATGTGTGCATGTGTACACATGACCACGTGTGCATGTGTGCATGTGTCCATGTGTGCATGTGACCACGTGTGCATGTGTGCATGTGTCCATGTATGCATGTGTCCACGTGTGCATGTGTGCATGTGTCCACGTGTCCACATGTGCATGTCTGCATGTGTGCATGTGTGCCTGTGTGCATGTGTGCATGTGTGCCTGTGTGCATGTGTCCACGTGTGCATGTCTGCATGTGTGCCTGTGTCCATGTGTGCATGTGTGCCTGTGTCCATGTGTGCATGTGTGCATGTGTGCATGTGTGTAGAAGTGCATCACTGGTAACAATGTCTGGAGACTGAAAACTGTGTTTCCTGTCTTTCTCCCACAGGTTCTGGTGCTGCTCTGGTGACCTGCAGCAGGGAACCTGAATCTTGTGCCATGGGTACTGGTAATGATGATATTTGTGTAATGGTACAGGAAGGTGTGTCAGGGTCCGCCATTGGTCAGCCAATTGACAGTACACAGCTGTCAACCCCATCATTGCGCACAGTCATCCTGCCAGTACATCCTTTGTCACCATTGTCCCTAGGTGATGGACAGGATACAGTGGGCATAGACCAGGGTAATGTGGTACCTGTGGCAGATGCATCCCCACACAGCAGCCATGGGCAGGGTCCTCTGATGGTACCACACAGACAGTTGCCCATGGGTTCTCGTGGGAGCATCCATGGGCGTACTGCCTCTGGCCAACGTGCCCAAAGAGGTCTGTCAACCTCAGCTATGTTTTGGACTGTCATGCAGGCACAGTCGCATATGGAAAGGTACACCAGACAGGGTCTGAGGGAGCTGAGATCATGTCGCACAGCCATGACAGACAGTATGCCTGACATTGCGGATGCTATCCGTAACTTCACCGATGTCATAGACAGACGTTGTGGGGACATATTACAGCAGTTCCACAACCAGATGTCCATGAGCCAGGGCAATGGTGGACATTTGCGGCGTCGACGTGGCCATATGCCAGCAACAGCAGCAGCTGGCAGTCGGCGCAGATGACAACAGGCTCGCACATGCCCCCATAGTGCCAGCAGCAGCCCCAGCAATGCTGGGTCTGTGCTGTCATCGGAATGCCCCAGGAGACCACGTGCACGTGGCTCTGGACAGTCCCAACAGGGACCTGTGTCCAGTCAACACACTCCCGCTTCTGATGACAGTACCCAGTCTGGCTTAGTACTGGATATGGTCCGTAGCACCCCTGCCAGGCACAGGTACCGTGTCCGTTCACACAGACACTGATCTGTATGACCTGCCAGGTGCAGTCTGTGGCTATCCACAAACCCCTGTATATGGCAGCCATGAGGTGGAACTGTGTGCGTGCATACACACATGCGAAATGTTAACACCTAGGGTGACCACATACACGCACACACTGCACCAACACTGCCCCACCCTGTACTGCTGCCCCTCACCAACACACATACACACACATGTCAATTGGCGGTATCAGTGACTGACTCAGGCATACCTAATCCACACCCTGTGCATATGATGACACTGTGCCACCTCCTGCAATCTCCAACATCATTGCGGGAACAGGTAAACACGTTGCTGATGCACAGGGTGACTACATATAAGTGTATCAGTAGTATCATGTTGGTAACTGTACAGTGTGCTGCTATGACTGTGTGTTTATCCCAGCATGCCTGCTGCAGTAACTGTATGAATGTCCTGAATTGTTATCTGCACCCATAGTACATACCAAAGTGTAACAGCTGCACATAATTGCATGCCGGTGGTAAGGTTGTCAACAGATAGCCGCATACATGGGTAGCACAGGGGGAGAGCTAACGCAAGTAGTGATATGCAATGGTGGACATGTACAGTAATGGTGTCAAGTTGACCACAACGACTATGCAATGTGGATGTTTGCGCATGTAGATATGTGTGCAGTACCAATGTAATCCAAATCACAAATAACTATGACATAATATCAGTTCTACCATGGGCATCTGCACTGTGTATTCCTGGGTACATGTTGTTAGTGCCTACATATTTGCATTGTTACTTACTGTTATTGTTACCCCTTCTTTGTTGTACAATGCACTACTTCCAGCCCTGTTTACTGTAGCTTTGTTTGCATGCATGTTCGCTTGGGGTTCCCTGGAACACTGCTTACACCTGCAATGCAGAGTTACAGTGCTTCTGTAGACTCCTAGTGACATCTGCATAGCGTACGATACGTATGTCAACTTTACACATGACAGAACGTCACTGACTGTCCTGTACGCATGTACGTTGCCTGTGACACATTGCACATGTCTTACCTGGCATTTACCCACGTGTGCAGTCATATATGCCAGTGCTATGAAACAGTAGCGGTACACCCACACATACACACCTTCAGTATGTTGTTCCCCATTGGCCCTATGTGTTGGTACTCACCATGGCAATCACACTACTAGGGTAGCATGTGCAAAGGTAACCTGTGAATCACCTCTATGGTCCAGTTGTGGTTTATGTGAGTCATGTGTCAATGACACAGCTGCCACATGTATGCAGTCAGCCATCACCCTTGGCCAGGAACATACAACACATGTGTGGGATGCCACCACACAGCCAATCTGGGGACTGGGCTCTCTGAACCCAGTAATGCCATACCCTGTCAGGTGGCATGTCATATATACTACATCCTGGACAAACTTCAACCCCAATCCCTGCTGCTACTATTTATAAAACCCCTGAATATGTTTCTGATAGTTTGACCAATTCTTTACTGAGACATTTCAGGCCCTAGCTAGCCATCTACCTCCTAGCTCCCCTGGTCCTGAAAGTAGCACCCCTAGAAACCTACTTGCGTTCAGCTGCCAACCAGTCACCACTTCACTTCTCCGTACCTTGATTGAAACAGTGAAACCCACTACACTTTCTGCTGATCAACTCCCTGCCAAGTACCTATCAAAATCAGATAATGCTATTGCTTACCCCGTCTCAAAGGTAATCAAACGAACCATGGTAGAATCTAAAGTTCCCACCATCTGGAAAATATCATATGTAATCCCACTTCACAAAGGAGGCAGCTCTACTGAATTCTCCAAGTATAGGCCAATAGCTATACTCTCTCCACTTGCAAAGATTATGGAAACTTTATTCATAGACAATTCATGCACCACCTAATCCAAAATCGCCTTATGGCAGACACTCAGCACGGCTTCCGTCCTCATCACAGCACTACTTCAGGCCTCCTAGCCTTTACTAACACCATAAACCATACTTGCAACACTAATTATATATCCTCAGCCCTCTTTTTGGATCTTTCCAAGGCATACGATATGGTTGATCACCAACTTGTAATACACACCCTGCGAACATTCTGTGTAGATACTGGAGCCTTCCAATGGTTTCAATCCTACCTGCATGGTCGACAGCAGGCTGGCCTCTGGCAGAACAAACTCTCTAACCTTCTACCTATCACCCTCAGAGTACCACAAGGCTCTATACTAGGGCCCTTGCTCTTCTCCATCTTCATTAACGACCTTTATACTGTCATCCCAAAAGTCAGCTGTATCCAATATGCTGAAGACTCTACTCTGATCTGCTCAGCCACATCTCCAGTAGAGTTATGGTCAGCTACCCAGACCACCTTTAATACAATAGAAAACTGGCTTTCTGAACATCGTCTAATCCTAAATCCCAAATAAACTAAACTGCTGTTATTTCACCAACACGTAGGTCTACCGCTTTCACCTTTACCATAACATCAACTGATGGCACAATAATCTCCCTGACCCATCTACTAAACTATTAGGTGTCATCATAGACAATAATCTCAAATGTGACCTACATGTTAACCAAATTATCAAAGCCATCAATAAAAAACTAGGGTCACTTTACAGAATAAAAGCCTTCCTAGCCCCTCCAGCTATAGGTGCCATAGCTCGCTCACACCTTCTTTCAACCCTTCTGTATGCATCCCCTCTACTCTCGAATATGAACAAGACTGTCCTTAACAAACACTCAATTTGCTACAACCACATTGCCAGGTTTGCCACTGGGCTGCCTTTTAGGACACATCATTGCATCAATCTAAATCAGCTTGGTTGGCTTGCAATACCCAGCCTAATACAGTATAACCAAATGATTATGGCCTATAAAATCCTCTATAATCCGGACAATACTCCTGCACTTCAAATATTATCACCCCCTATAACAATCCTAGACCGCTTCGATCCTCTAACAAACTACTAATTCAGACTAGAAAATTTAATAACACAGCCGGTGATTCTCTCTTTGCAAACTCTGTAAGTAGATCCTGGACACACTTCCAGCTGATATTACCCTACTTTCCACCTTAGGTCAATTTAACACTAGACTCAAACAACATTTGTCACTTAACTGGCTATGTCAATGTATCAAGCCTGGCTAACTCGAATGTGTAAAATCTGTGAACCAGTTTACTGTGTAATTTAATTTAATCCTGACTTGTGCTCAGGACTAACATTAACCTGTGGAACATGTTTAACTTGCTTACTTATGTAATCTCTGTAAATAATCTGTTTGTAATATGTAATGCTGGTATTATGTAATGCTGTATCTGCTTACCCTTGTAGCTTTTCTCCCCGGGCCTCCCCTGGAAATGGACATGCATCCAGTCGGACTATCCCGGTCAACAAATGTAGGATAAATAAATAAATAAAAAAAATATATTACAGTGACTACAATACAAGTCAGACATTGACATGCACTGACAGCATGCTGAACACACTGGGGCATACGTTGGGACTCAGAATAGCATCCTGCCTGAGCATCACACACCTCCGCAGCTGGCACACAGGCATATGTTCCGTCGGAACAGAGCACATGCCACACATGGCACGCACATCCCCTGTGCCACACACTCACAGCCTGTAGGGTTACACAACACACCTGCTACAGACGTGTCAGGTACCTGCCTTGGGTGCTGCACTGGGGTACCGCTCAACAGGCTGTATCTGGTGAACGTCACAGTGATATGCCTCAGAGGCACTATGGTCCACCACAGAACACATGCATACAGGTCAGTCAGAGGCATGGACACATATGACTCACTCATTGACCATGCCAGTATGGCTGACCTGAGACATACCTCCCTGGACTACATGATAGGGAACATAGAATGGATCTCTCAGCATGTGGCATAGGCCAGTATGAGCCTGATCTTGGTTGCCAACATACCCTCACCAGGTATGCAACCACTATATGTGGGAAGGGTGTTGTATGTCTACATTATGCTCAGTCTCCACTGTCATTCATAGGGTATCCGCTGGCTGTCAATGTGTGCTTACATGCTAGGGAAGCCACAATGATGAGCAAGGGTCATCTTGCACGTGACACCCATGGCCCGATGTATAATGGAAAAGCTCCTTGGTACAAACATACTGCCTTATGCTGCAGGACATGGTTTACATAGCCACCTCCGTGGGTATCACACAGGTTAGGACACTAACAGTGCTGCTACACAACAACAGCAGTGTACACCAGAAGATGCATGCACCAGACACTGTCCTCAGCACGGTGAACTGCAATGTCTGTGCAGTACCAGATTCCTGATTCATGGCTCACAGGTGTTACCCATCACTGACAGGTTATGCCCCATACCATGCCTGTCGTCCCTACACATGTAACACAGATGGACAGGCGGGTGGTATCCCAAGGTACCACAGATACACACACCTCCAGGTTGTTGGCACAGCACAAAGCATCAGGGCCTAATCATGTGCAGCTAACAGTGTGTTGGACTGCCATCTGGTTCATAGCCTGGCACACACAACCCTCCCATACACAGGAAGACCACCTATCCTCCATAACAACACTGGCAATATGACAGTCTCAAGAACTGTGTTTATATGGCTGGACTGCATCCAGCCAAACATTGTGCGTGAGCATTACTGTAGCTACAACACACTAGTTGAAGGGTTCACAGCATGTGGTCACTGAATTGCAGTGGAATGACATGTTACCACTACCACAACAGGTGGGAACATGCAGCACCTGTACATCGACTACATGTACACTCTATGGCCCAGACCAGATGTGTATCGCCTGCTGTAGGTATTTTACCATATACACCCACACTGTATAGAGACATACCACGTGCGGACCCTGCACAGTAAGACACAGTCATATTGGTAAACATTGCAAATACCATTTATCCACTCGAGGCATGTGTCAGACATGGTAACTACTGCAGGTCACAGGTATTTATGTGTATGTGTCACACACATCATGTGTGCAATGCCATTGCTGGTTTAGGCAATGGCATGCATTGTTATGTACAAAGACCCACACAAGGTCATACTGTATGACACAACCACACATGGCAGTTGTGGGTTACCAAAACATACCTATCTGTACTCTGACAATGGTAATAGACACAGTAGCAGAGCGCACTATTGGCATTACTAGCCAACTAGCCCTGTTTGGCTGTGCTGATAGTGTGGTGACATCCCCTGTGTTTACTGGGGGAATATGCAGCATCTGGTGTATTGTAGTATTTGCCAAAAGGATCTGTTCTCTCACACTTGCATTTACACACACCCTACTACCCCCACACACACACTTGCCATTTGCAGGATTCATTCCCCTACCTAACTAAGTCATGACACGTGACAGAGACGCATTAGCAAAGCGCACTATTCAGATTACTAGATAGTTCCTCTTCTCTGGCTGTACTTATAGGGTGCTGACAACATCCGTATTTTGAAAGGGTAATGTGCATCAGGTAGTGTGATCTCCTGATTGCCAAAACTAACATGTTTTTCATACGGAAATGCACACACACAAACTCCCCACATCCAAACACACACACATGCCATTTACAGGTTTCAAACTCCTACCTAACTACATTACGACACTCGGGAAAGACGCATTAGCAGAGTTCGCTATTCGCATTATTGGGAGGCTTCCCTTCTCCTGCTGTACTTATAGGGTGCTGACATCATCTGTGTTTAGAAAGGGGAATGTGCATCCTGTAGTGTGTTCTCCCAGTTGCCAAAAGGGACATTTCCCTCACACAAAATTGCACACACACTAACCCCCCTCATCCAAACACACACACTTGCAGGATTCAAACCACTATCTAATTATGTTATGACACTCTAAATGGACGCATTAGCAGAGCATGCTATTCGCATTACTGGGAGGCTTCTCTTCTCCTGCTGTACTTATAGGGTGCTGACATCATCTGTGTTTAGAAAGGGGAGTGTGCATCCTGTAGTGTGTTCTCCCAGTTGCCAAAAGGGACATTTTCCTCATACAGAATTGCACACACACTAACCCCCCTCATCCAAACACACACACTTGCTATTGGCAGGATTCAAACCACTACCTAACTATGTTATGACACTCGAGACGGATGCATTAGCAGAGCGCTCTATTCGCATTACTGGGAGGCTTCCCTTCTCCTGCTGTACTTATAGGGTGCTGACATCATCTGTGTTTAGAAAGGGGAGTGCGCATCCTGTAGTGTGTTCTCCCAGTTGCCAAAAGGGACATTTCCCTCACACAGAATTGCACACACACTAACCCCCCTCATCCAAACACACACACTTGCCATTTGCAGGATTCAAACAACTACCTAGCTATGTTATGACACTTGAGACGGACGCATTAGCAGAGTGCGCTATTCGCTTTACTGGGAGGTTTCTCTTCTCCTGCTGTACTTATAGGGTGCTGACTTCATCTGTGTTTAGAAAGGGGAGTGTGCATTCTGTAGTGTGTTCTCCCAGTTGCCAAAAGGGACATTTCCCTCACACAGAATTGCACACACACTAACCCCCCTCATTCAAACACACACTTGCCATTTGCAGGATTCAAACCACTACTTAACTATGTTATGACATTCGAGATGGACGCATTAGCAGAAAACGCTATTCACATTACTGGGAGACTTTCCTTTTCCTGCTGTACTTATAGGGTGCTGACATCATCAGTGTTTAGAAAGGGGAATGTGCCTCCTGTAGTATATTCTCCTAGATGGCAAAAGGGATACTTCTTTCAAACAGCCTTGAACACACACTAACCCCCTCCACACACACTGAGCATGTACAGGAATCAAACCCCTACCTAACTATGTTATAACACTCAAGACGGACGCATTAGCGGAGCGCGCTATTCGCATTACGGGGAGGTTTCCCTTCTCCTGCTGTACTTATAGGGTGCTGACATCATCAGTGTTTAGAAAGGGGAATGTGCATCCTGTAGTGTGTTTTCCCAGTTGCCAAAAGGGACATTTCCCTCTCACAGCCTTTCACACACACACAAACCCCACTCACCCACACACACACACACACTGAGCATTTGCAGGATTTAAACCCCTACCTAACTATATTATGACACTTGAGGGAGACGCATTAGCAGAGTGCACTATCCGAATTACTGGGCATCTGTTCTGCACCTGTAGTATTTATAGGGTGCTGACATCTTTATTTCTACAGAGGTATGTACATGTAGTACTACCTGTCAGGTGGGGGATAGCATATATATGCATTTGCAGCCACCTACGTCAGGGTCAGATATGCACATCGCACTGGCAGGTTATGTTCTATACCATGCTTTGTGACCACAGGACCTGTAACACACAACACAACCAGTCCAGAACACCACACCCACATCCAGAACACACACCTAGCTTCCCTGAGAACAGTGCCAGGATATGCAGGTGTTCACATACACCATTCCAGTTGTTAACATCAGGTACAGGCATATTGTGTGTGAGAACTACTCAGGCCTCTACCACTTTACCCTACAGCCACTACAATTTGTGGGTCCATGTGCTATGGCAGAACCACACACCACAGCCACATGGTGGAATACATATTGCACCTGTCCATCTGCAACGTGGGTACTCACTGTTCCACACCAGAGGTAGACCACCACTGTTGATATCTGACCATACACACCTTTCCCTGGACATCCATATTCCATCTCCACCCTCAGGCAATGTTGTCACTGCACACAAACTGTATTTAGCACAAGCAGACTCTAAACTTGTGTAGACTGGGGTGGACGACTTCAGAGGATCCATGCTGGAGGACTATACTGGCCACTCAGCATAATCCTTGACAATTGCATTCTATGAGCATGTGTACGGTTTGCATTGGTCATGCTATCCCACATATACCCACGACTGCTCCACAACAAGACACCTGTCAGCTGTACACCAGCCATATATGCGCCGTACAACAGACAGAGTGACCTAATACATTGCAGAGCTGTAGCCCACAGAGGGAGGACATCTGTGAACAGTTCCGGCACTGCACTTCATTCACACATACTCATTACAACACAGTGTTGACAGTGGAATCGTCCAGAGAATGCAGATAGGACTCCCCTCAGTCTGTTATTGACGGACACCTACTGTCAGAGATCCTCAGCAACCCTCTCACAGCACACACCGACAACATGGCTGTGGCTTAGCACATTCAATCCCTGGGACCTCCACGGCGCCCCTGCTTGACAGAGGTACAGCTCACTAGCCTCACATGTTGCCTTCTGTGACCTACTTTACAGTGGCACAGTAGCCTACTATCCTGTGGATGCAGATGCCAAGCACACTCTGGCTGAGCTGTCATTCCCTAGGGCAACAAGCCTAATATTGACCTCTGCACCCATATGTTCAATTGTCGGATGCACAATATTTGTTGTGCTGTTCTACTGTTTGCAGGTCTTTATTGCCATAGCATTCCCTGTTCCTATGACCAACTTGTGTATCTGTGGAAGATGTTTGCGTATAACGGCGATCCACTATATCACTTATGTCTCTGTAGTCATTTACTGTGTGCACTGGGCTGATTGCTGTGTTGTGGTTGGTTCCTGGACTGACACGTACAAATACCAGATATGTGTGGCCAACTGCTAAACGGAGATATGGCCTATGTGTGTGAGCATGCCCAGTTCAGCCTTTCCATGGCATGTTGTCTGACATATGCCTCATTTATCAAAGTGTGCGAGCATGCCCAGTGTGAGCTTTCCATATGTTGCACTCTGAAGTCCACCACATATTTGGGTGTGTGTGAACTTCAACAATATCTCAAGTTTATGGTTGTGTGTTGGGTGTCATGTTGTGTACTAACTGGCCAACTGCTTTGTGTCTGCCACAACAGGGATTATACTGTGCCTGCAGGGATTGCATGGGATACTTTGCAGACAGTTCTCAACATACTTTCATAATGACCTAACACTGTAGTACTGTATAGTGTACTGGTTCAGTACTTTCACTGTGGTGGACAGTATCCTGGGCTTTAGTCCTATGACTGCTTGACATCTTCATAGTGAGCACAACAGACTGTGTAGGGGCCAGTTGTGCACATATGACCATGTTGCAATATGTTCAGATATGGACTACCTACACCAGGCTCGTCCAACATTGCTAGTGTATTCCACAACATGGGTGGACATTGGCAAACACTACCGATGTTCCCTAGGCCATTTCTGATGCTAGTCACAGGGTGTGTTTGTCCTTCGACACACATTGTAACTGAAGTTTGCCATGACATATGTCATGGTTAGTATACTGTGCCTCCGTCTACCTCTGACATAACAGTGATACCCAGGGTTAGCCTACCATCTCCCATACACTCATCAGGATTCCTCTTGAGGGGTGTCGATATGTGGCTCTCTGGCTGACCTGTACCAGGAGTTTACTGAAGAGTGGGGGTGCCTTCTGTGTTATGGATCATTCTGTACAGCTTGTCCTATGAATGTCAGTGCTGGGGTTCAGGTCTCTCATGTGCATAGCTCACTGCCATTCAGATTGTACAAGGTGCAACATGTTCATTCATTCCAGGTTGGACATGGCTTCATATATCAGGCACAGCTTTCCTGTAGCTGGGAAGGATGGCGGTGTGTGGGGCTGCAGTTTGTTTACTCAGGCAACACATGGCATCTGTTCATGCTCTTTGCTACCCCTGGTGGGGTACTGTTGTGGACTTTACAGTTGATGGAGGTGTCTGCTGCGGTATATCCCACAGGGGCTATTGTAGTCAGTTGTGACGCTGATGGAGGATGGCTGCAGAGCCACAGTGAGTTCCCCTTATCTACATCTGCCAACCTTCATGTTTGGGTGGGTATATGGTACATATTTCTGCGAACACTACAGCCACATGTTTGTCCAGTGCAGGATATTTATCACCTTTTGTACCCAGGTCTCACATTACATGTTAGGTACCTCATGGGTTAACACCTGTGTGGTAATTTGTGGGCACTTACTGTATATCCACAGTGGTTGTCTATACACAGTTCTGCAATTAGCTTGCTGACATGGCTATGGCTACAGTTGTTTGTTTGTAGGTGGCCCTTTTGTGGGTTGCTTGCGTCAGCTGGGGGTCGAAAATGGTGGGCTGTTTGTACTCCTCTGCATACATGTTCAGTCACAGTCCTTCCATGTTGGCCTATACCTATGGGACATATATACAGAACGGGGGGGGGGGCCAAGACCAGGCCTTGTGGGATGCCACTCATATCCGCTTTGTAGTCTGACATGGATGCGGCATGTCTGACCATGTCAGTTCTGTCCTTGGTCTGGTTTGCAACCCCTCTACTGACATAGGGGTATATATTTAAGCTGCTGAACATATCCATACTGAACTCGTACGGTATTGTCTAGAAGCATGTGCATGGTCCAGCTACGCTGTGTGGACCACATTGCCCTCATCAATGACCTTAATGACTGCTTCAATTGGGTCAGACATGTTTAGGGGCAGGTTCTGCAGTTACAACAGCCACACTGTGTAGGGTCCAGTATCAGTAGGTCCACAATAGCCTTCTGTCTGCGGTACATACCGATCCTTTCCATAGCTGTGCAGAACAAGCTTGTCAGGATCCTGGGGTGGTAGTTTGGAGTATCCATTCAGGCAACACCTTTGTTGTGATGGACCACTGTTGTTGTACACTGCTCTTTGGGTACATATCCTGTGGTTAGGCTGACATTGGGCAGTAGTGTGATTTGGCATTCCATTATTCTTGGAGTCCATGTTGGCCTCAGCACAGGACACCATCACATACCTTTGCTGCTGTGTGTTCTGCTTTGCAGATGATGGCTGTTACCTCAGCATCTGCAATGTCAGGGGACCATCAGTCTGCTGGGATAGGTATTTTGCACTCGTGGGGGGGGGGGATGTTTGCACTACACCTGACAGGTTTTATGTTAGCAATATGTGTGTGTGTTTGGTATGTTGTTTGTAATATCTGTGTGATTCGGAGCATATCTGTGGATGCCCAACATGGTTCCTACCATCAGTTGGGTAAGCCTTGTGATTATCCTTAGTGTCCTGTACATTTTGTATCTTCATAGGTTCATGGGTTCATACTAGGCTATACACCCTAGGCCATTAGTAAGCCTAGCCAGAGTGTGTGTGTGTGTCTTTCGCCACCCCTTGCTATGTTCAATTATGGCCATTTATGAAGTTCTTCACTGTGCCTCTGTCTGGTCGTGACACAGTGAGGACCCCCAGTATACATGTACAGTCATCCATCCACTTGGCAATATTCCTGTTGAGGGGTGTCAGTGAGGGGCTCTGCCTACCATGGATTGGGATCCTGTTTCTGGGTGTGGGGAGCCTCTGGGTTATGTATCTGTCCCTCCAGCACATCTTATTTCATTGTGTGTTGAGGGTGACATCTGTGACTCTCACAGCTCCAATGGCTTTGATTTCCTGTGGTGTAGCATGTCCATTACTCCTGTGTTGGACATGGCCTTGTACAACAGACATACAATGCCTCTGTGTAGGCAGTGTGTGACTGCAGTCAGCTGGGGTGTCTACAGCCAGGCAGCATATGACATATATTTCACACCCTTTATCCTGTTGGTGAGGTAACTATGAGGTCTTCTGAACCACTGCAGGTGTCACGTACGGTACATCCCATATGAGTCATTGTACTAGATTATGGGTCTGATAAGGGAACAGTACAGCAGCACAGTGACCTCTGTTGATGTTGATGTGAATCCTTTCATGATACGGTGTCCAGTATCGACAATCTTCATAGCCACATTGGAATTGTGGGTGTCACATGACAGATTAATGTCGACCTGTGTCCCTAGGTCCCTGATTACTCCTTGCATACATAATGGTTTGACACCTATGTGGTAATTTGTGTGTACCTTGTCTGGTATTTGGTGGGACATTCATACTGTCCAGTGTCTTCGGATGTCTGGGTGGAGTTCTTGTGTGTGAGAGTGTGGTCTGTCGCATGCTACAGACTGTACAGCAGTTTTGACTACAGTTATGTGCACATGGGTGTTCTCTGCTGCTTTGTGCATTGTCAGTTACCTGGCAATATGGGTGTCTGTGCTGCATATGGATACTCCCCCTCCTTTGATGTTATGGTGCAGGTGTTGGGGCCATAACACATGATATGTGGTATAACCTAGTAGTGCTGGTGTGCTATCACTAGGCTTGCAGCAGGCTTCTGTCACTGCACAGACATCAATGTTCTCCATAATGGGACGTGCCTCAGGGGCATGCATATTGCAGTTTACACATCTGGCATTGGTCAGCATTACCCTTATGTTTCCTACCACTTATGTTTTCTAGGGTGGTGGGTAGTCTTTTTGGCCTTGCCTACATACGGCTCTATGGAGGCGGCAAAGGCCTTATCCAGTATCCAGACGCACACGGGTAACAGCTGCAAGCCATCCCTGGAACAGCAGCATGGCTTGTCATGCTTGACATCTCAAGCAGACAGACATTAGACCCTCTTGGACTGACAGCTGTAACTGTGCCAGCTGTTAAACATGAGCATTCTGTGTTTGTACTGTGGCATCATTTTTGGTGAGGGTTGGATGCTGCACACAGCCAGTGTCATACCGCTCTGGGGTACATACTCAGAGGGACCATCCATGTCTCTTTTGATGTTGACCAGGGAGGTACATCTCAGGTAATTCACACCAGCATGGAAATTGAGTGCATCATATTTCTGCTTGCTTTGGGGTGACCTGCGTACTTGTGTTATGTGGCATTTTGTGGCAGCCTACAGGCTGCTTACTCTACCCTTTCCCTTGTTCAGTCTGGTGAGTGGGACAGCAGTGTGTCTGCCTATACAGACACCTATTACGACTGTATCAGGCATGTTGTTTCTCCTTCTGGCCTGTGACTGTTTGGCACACCAGCTTTGCGTACTATTCGTTGCATGTGCTATGTTTGAAGGTTGTGGTTGCTTGTGATCTGCTTTGGAGGCTTCTGTTGGTGTGGTGTGTTTGTAATTAAGGCCTCCGGAATATTTGTCTGTGTTTATGTGTTTGGTTTACAGTTGTGGTAGGTCTATGTGGGACTGGGTTTGTGGTGTATGTGGTTACCTTCTCCTCCTGACTAGTTTTGACAGTACTGGGTTGGTGGAACTCAACCTCTGGTTTGGATACATGGATGCATCTATCACATATATTTGTATTTATTGGGGGGTGTTGTGGTTGTCTGTGTACTTGGGACTGGTGTCACATTGCCTCTGGATTCACAGATTCTACTTGTTGTGGCTGGACTTAGTGGATTGTATGTGTGGACATATGTTATTGCCATACTACTGGTCAGTGATTGCTTCCCTTTTTATGTTTGCTCTATCATGTGGTAGCTTCCTCATTCTCTTGCATGGTTTGGTAATGGCTGGAGTCCAGCATGCCAGATGCCTGCGTGTATGGCATTGTGTGTTGTTGTTATTTGTGATTGCATACTCCAAGCATTCCTGGCTGTGTTCATGGAATGCCTGTATAACATGTTCTGTGGTGTGTCCCGTATTCTGCACTTGCACAGGGCCTTTTGTGGATTCAACATCGGTTTTGAAGGCTGCAACCTATGCTTTACACATATTTTTCACTGTGGTATTCTGGCCAGGGACTGGGGTCAGGATGTGTATATCCAGTGTGATTACTCTATGGTCTGGTCTTACCAGTGAGGGGTACACTTCCCATCTTGTCATCCAGTACACATGTTGCTGATTATCACATCCATGCTGCTTCTTGTTGTGGTACCAACATGGGGGTGTGGTTATCCTTGACATTTCTTGCTAATCACCCTCCTTTTGTAGCTTGTTCCATTTTTTGCTGCTGTACAGCACAGTATGAGGTGTGACCTGGTAGTGTTAGGGTGCTGATGTGAGCCTTGACCCAGTTCTCTATTACAGGACTGGTATCTACATTCTCCATACTGTGTGCGTTTACACTGCACACATCTTGCTGTTTATACATCTGTCATTGGGTAGCATTACATCTAGGTTCCTATCCCTTGTAGAACCTATGAAGGTGGGTTTGTGTTTTGAGACTTACCTATTCAGGGCATGCTGTGGGTACTGACAGCCTTTGCCAGTATCCATGGGGCATGGCATGATAGGTGCACGCCACCCCTAGCAGGTGGTGCATCATGTCAAGCTCCGCATGTCTTCCCAGCCTGAAACACATTGGCTCCCCTTTGACTAACTGCATTACTTCAGCCAGTTATTGCACTTGATCATCCCATCGTCATTTTGTGGCATCATGCTTGGTGAGGGTGGATGTTTGGGTGCTCAGGTGTGCATATAGTACATGGTGTTACATTACTTAACACATGGCATTCATGCCTCAGGTGGTGCTGCAGGGCTGCCTCTGTCGGATGCACATATTACACTTCCCTGTACATGTTTGTGAGCAGGTCATGTCATTTTAGGCATCCATGTTGTTATTTGAGTGAGTCAGAGGGGGTATCATTCCCAGGGTTCCTACTGAGCCAGTGTATGTGCTATGTGTTGCCTCTTTGCCAAGGCCAGGGCATACTGGGCACGCCTCCTTCTGCCTACTGGGGCAGGCTCAGGTTGTTCCTCCTCCGAGTCACGCTCTGCCTGTGATGGCCTTGGCAATGGTGGGGGGCTGTTTGTCCCGGCCCTATGCTTGTCCTGCTGCAGCTGTTTTCACAAGATCATATTATGTAGCATAGCACATACCATGACAATTTGGGTACATGTAGTTGGTGTGTACTGCAAGGCTCCACCAGATGTGTCCAGACACCGGAACCGTGGCTTGAGCAGCCCAAACACACGCTCTATTACATTACGTGTTTGTGCGTGTGCCTCATTATGGCGTTCCTGTTCAGGTGTGTGTGCGTTTCTGATGGGTGTCATCAGCCATGGCTCCAGTGCATAACCTGCATCCCCCACTAGGTGTCCGTGTGGGATGTCCCCATTGGCAAATGTCTGGTACAGCTGCGTCAAATGCCAGATGTGGGAATCGTGGTAACTCCCAGGGCAGCCAGCACACACATTCATTATTATGCCCTGGGCATCGCACATGACCTGGCAGTTGATGGAGGGGAAGCCCTTGTGGTTAATGTAGGCCCTACCCCGCTCACCGGCTGGTGCTTTGATGCGTATGTGCGTGCAGTCTATTGCACCCAGTACCTCAGGGTATTCCGCTATTTGCTGGAAGAGACGCATATTGCTGGCCAATACCTCACGGGCATTGGGGAAATATACATGATCACCGACATGTGCTGACATGGCATCCAGGAACTGGTGCAGTACCCTGGAGGCTGATGCCTGTGATATCCCCATCATATCACCAGTTGGTCTCTGGAAGGTACCTGTTGCTAGTATTCTTAGGCCAACACATACCTTGGTTTCCACTGGGATGGGTTCCCCTATGTTGGTTCTGTGTGTGAGGCGTGGCCTGCACAGCTCAACAATTTGCTGCAGGAGCTCCCTGTCCACTCTATAGCACTCTACTATCTCCAGCTCATGTAACCCGTGGTAGGTGACTCTGGGCCTGTACACTCTTCTCCGTCTCCTCACTGTGGGTTGTCTGGCACCATCTGCATTGTCACCACCCTCAGCAAGTCGCCTATGTCTCATTATGACAGCTATGGCAGCCCCTAACATTTCTGCTCTGAGTTCAGCTTTTTCAGTTTTCACTTCTATTAGCTTACTCCTGTCTTGCAGTGTCTCTTAAGGGAAACATCCTGCACTACTGTTTGCAGAGTTTTAAGTGCTGGGCTGGGCTACTATTCTGCCTGTGTAATTGCCTGCTTCTAATTGTTTTCACCTGCTAGCTTCAGCAGTTATCCCTGCTAGCTTCCTATTAATTCTGTTGCTTCCTTTTTCCTCTCTGTTTCCTCAGGGGGGAGCAACGTGCATACCATCAGAAACACGCTCACAGTGGCTTACACGCGTGCACACGTGCTTACACAGTTCAGAATCTACTTATTCGGGTTAAAACGTGCGTACACCCACGCAAACACTGTTACACATCTGCCAACAGCCTGCAACATACTCAGCCTGCCCTACACACGTGCACACCCGCGCAAACAGTGTTAAACATCTCCCAACACGGTCCCACATGCTCAGTCTGTCTTACATGCGCGCACACTGCCCTACTCATGCTTCATGGCGCTCACACGTGTGCATGCACGCCCAGCAAGAAACTTTGGTGTAGGTAACAGTGTACACCTTCCATTTCTTGACTTTCCATGACTTATCTAGTGGCACACCTCTTTCCATGATCTGTGCCTGTCATCTGTCATGTTTCACTGGCCTCCAGTGAACTGCATTTCTTTCTACCATTCCCCCCTGTGATGTCACCTATCTCCTACTCTATTACTCCCCTTATGTATCTCTTACACTACTCAGACTGTGCTCATTTGCTATGTGACTGTGAGATTCAGTATCCTAACCCTCATTTACATGAGATTGCCTACTAATGCTTAGTTACATGTCTTAGACTCAGCTTCCCCCCTTAGCAACCACTACACGGTGGCCATGTTGTTTTTGGTCTGCTGGTCCCTGCATTGTCATTCCATGTATTGCATGAAACCCACATTTCTGGGTTTATAACCTTCATTTTCATGTTTTATACAGCGCAGCCCGTTTGTGCGGGGCTGCTCTGGGTTTAAACATCGGCGATCGCCGAAAAAAAAAATTATATTTTTATTATTTTGGCATCGGGTTATATTGCCAATGGCCACATATCTGGCCATTGGCATACTGCCTGAGTCATATGCACCCTTTTTTTGGAGCTGACATGGCTCCGTTGTGGAATTTGCAGAAACGTACTCAGTTGTCAACTGAGTACATTTCTGCAGCTAAAACGTCTCTTACACGGACTGGTTTCTGCTTCGTGGATCGCTAAAATACCTCATTTGCATACCTTTCGAATGCAAGTGAGGTATTTAGCATGTCCACGCCCAGTCCGTGTAAGAGACGTTTTAGCTGGTCTCTTACACGGAGTTTAGGGCTGTTCCTGGATCGCGAGGCTTGCATGGAGTGTTGCACGTCTCTTACACTCCGTGCAAGCCTTCGTGAATCCTGCCCTCTGGGTTAAGAGAATTTTTTTACTGACCGTGGGTACACAGCAGATTGGTTAATTAATACTGGAAAGAAATTCTTTTGTTAAGGAATTAAAAGGCGTGACCAATCCTGCTTAGAGACTCAGTAGGATTCTCATTGGCAACAAAAGACATTCCTTCTTTTCTACCAATATGCAGTAATGGTAATACAAAATTACTTAAAAGTGTTAGATTCAGTTGTATTCGAACCCAGTATGATCTAGCCCCAAAAGGGAAGTTATTACTGCATTAATTGCATTAAGACATGCCCTCGCAGAGTCAGTTAAGTAGCAGGAGTATTCCAGAGACTCAATACTGTCAGACTTTAGCAGCCTTATTTCCTCACTATTCTGTCTTCCACATTTCTTTTCTTTAATGCATTATTTTTAGATGATGTGTATCAGATATCAATACACACCAACAGTAAACCAAAAGTAGTTAAAAGTATTAGATACAGCTGTATTCCAACCCAGAACCATCTGAACCCAAAAAGGAGCATATCACTGTATTAACACCTGCTGCCACAAAGTCAGTTAAGTAGCATGTGTATTTCACAGACTCAATACTGTCAGACTTTAGCAGTGCTGCTCACATTTGTGCACTGCTTAGCAATGGGCAAATAAATGCATCTCACATGCTTACACACTTTACAAAATGTCATGCAAAACCCCTGCTCCTTGAAATATGGAACTATATATATTATGCTGTGCTTATGTTGTTTACTGTCCACTTCCTTTGTATGACATGAAAATACATGTAGAAACATTACAAACTGAAGGCCCTCTCTAACTTTTTGTCATATATTTAAAATACATCCATGTGTTGGCACCACTCCCAGACACTATAACTTGCATCTCAGTACAGCTATTAAGTATTGTCTGACACATACCAAGTAGGACTTTAGCTGTGGTACTTGCGCAACGTGCTATGTTCTGTAGTCTGTGCACAGTAGATAGGGGTTCTATTCTCACTGTAGTCAACTGTGTGTCTGTGTGTCTGTGAGCTGCTGCCTGACATTACAGTGAGCACTTTACACCAGCATGTGGGGCACTGTTATCTTCTCCCCAACAGACACTGCTGATGTCATCAACTTTAAAGTGTTGTCTGACACATTCCAAGTCAGACTTGAGCTATGGCTCTTGTGTAAAGTAATGTGTTCTGTAGTTTGTGTACCTTAGATAGATAGGGGTTCTATTTCCACTGCAGTCAACTGTGTGTGTGTGTGTGTGTGTGTGTGTCTGTGAGAGCTATTGCTTGACATTACAGAGAGCATTTTACACTAGCATGTAGGACACTGTTATCTTCTTTTCAACAGATGCTGCTGATGTCATCAGCTGTAAAGTGCTGTCTGACACACTCCAAGTCAGACTTGAGCTGCGATGCTTGTGTAAAGTACTGTGCTCCGTAGTTTGTGTACATAAATAGGTAGTGGTTTCTGTTTTCACTGCAGTCAACTGTGTGTGTGTGTGTGTGTGTGTGTGTGTGTGTGTGTGTGTGTGTGTGTGTGTGTGTGTGTGTGTGCGTGTGTGTGTGAGCTATTGCTTGACATTACAGAGAACATTTTACACCAGCATGTGGGATACTGTTATCTTCTCCTCAACAGATACTGCTGATGTCATTAGCTATAAAGTGTTGTTTGACACACCTCAAGTTGGACTCAAACTCTGGCACTTGCATAAAGCAGTGTGTACTTTAGTCTATGTATATAGATAGGTAGGTGTTCTGTTCTCACTGCAGTCGATGGGGTGGATGTGTGTGTATGTCAGAACTGTTGCTTGACATTACAGAGAACATTTTGCACCAGCATGTGGGACACTGTTATCTTCTCCACAACAGACAATGCTGATGTCATCAGTTATAAAGTGCTGAGTGACATACTCCCACTCAGACTTCAGCTGTGGCACTTGTGTAAAGTACTGTGTTAAGGAGTCCGTGTACCTAGATAAGTACTTAGACAAGTAGTCTCCATACTTTACCCCAGATCTCATATCCTACCTTCCCTACTTTCCACATAACGTAAGCTGCCTTGCTCTCCTGCCCCTAACCTCCTAGTAGGCTAGCAATTTGTGTAATATTTTAGCTGCATTCATGCCTGTTTCTTCTGTCATAATGTTGAAAATGTGCCTCATGGCTGTAGTCATGCCTGTTTCTGCTGCAATTTTGTAAAGTACCTTTATGGCTGTTTTAAGGCAAATACAAGATGTGTTGACTAATTAGTTTTAACAATCAGCCTCAGGTTTAGCCTTGTCATTGGTCAGTTTTTTTTTCTCAATTAATCTAATGGCAATGTTTTCTTATTGTGTTATCCTATTGTATCTTATAGGTTCATAGGTTCATAGGTTCATACTAGGCTATCTGCCCTGGGGCAATTATAAGCCTAGCCCAATTCTGTATGGCTTACGCCACCTCTTGATTTGAGTATACTGTGCCCTTTTTAAGGTTTAGTTTAGTGTGCCTCTGTCTAATAGTGACACTGGAGTAATCCCTGGGACAAACCTACGATCCCCCATCCACTTATCGAGATTCTTCTTGAAGAGATTCAGTGAGGTGCTCTGCCTCACATGAACTGGAATTCTATTCCAAAGTGAAGGGAGCCTCTGGGTTATGAACCTGTCCCTCCAGCAAGTTCTATTTATTTCTGTGCTGAGGTTCAAGTCCCTCGAGCGTGTGACTCTAAGGGATTTAGATTTACTGAGGTGGAGCATGTCCATTAATTCTGGATTTGACATAGCTTTGTATGTCAGCCATAGATCGCCCCGAAGTAGGCGGTATGCAACTGAGTAGAGCTGGAGTTTTTTTAACCGAGCAGCATATGGCATCTGTTTGAGACCCTTGATCCTCTTGGTGAGATACTTTTGGGGTCTTTCTAATTGCTGCAGGTGTCGAGTAAGGTACATCCCAAAAGGGGCATTGTATTCTATGATGGGCCTGATGAGGGATGAATAAAGGGGCACGATTACCTCTCTTGATCTAGATGTGAAACCCTTCATGATGAGGTGGGCTATGTAGAAGGTCTTTCTAACCACTTTGGCAATGTGGTTTTCAAAGGAGAGATTGCTATCAACTTGGGTCCCCAGGTCCCTAATAACTTTCTCTGTACTTAATGGGTTTCCGCCTATGTGGTAATTTGTGGGCACATTGTTTTTGCCAAAGGGTATGACTATACATTTTTTGGCATTTAGCTTTAAACCATGGCACTGGCACCAGTTATCTGTCTCTGTGAGACCTTTTTGAAGGATGTTTGTGTCAGCTGGAGAGTTGATTATGGCACCCAGTTTGCAGTCGTCTGCGAACTTGGTGAGCCATAGTCCTCCCACATTTGCCTGTACCTTGGAAAAGTATATACCGAATAAGAGTGGTCCCAGGACAGAACCCTGTGGGATGCCACTTGTGACCAGTTTCGAGTCGGACATGGCTCCAGCAACTCTCACTCTGTGGGTTCTGTCTTTGAGCCAGTTTGCCACCCATCTTGTGACATAGGGGTTTATATTTAAGCTGGATAGCTTATCTATGATGCCCGAGTGGGGTATTGTGTCAAATGCCTTTGCAAGGTTCAGATAGGCTGTGTGGACTACCTTCCCTTCATCTATGGCTTTGGTGACTGTTTCAAAGAAGTCAACCAGGTTCAAAAGGCAGGATCTTCCCTTGACAAAGCTGAACTGGGTAGGATCTAGTGTCTGTAGGTCCCCAATGTCTTTGTTTATGAGCTCCATGATGATCCTTTCCACAGCCTTGCAGACTAAGCTAGTCAGGCTTATGGGGCGATAGTTTCCAGGGTCCGTAGAGGCTCCACCTTTGTGGAGTGGGACCACTGTTGCTGTACACCATTCTGTGGGCACATATCCTGTATTGAGGCTGAGATTGTATAGCTGTTTTATTTGAGGGATAAGATCCTCTTGGAGTTCATGTAGGATGCAACCTGGGATGCCATCTGGTCCCATGGAAGCAGTGTTTTTTGCTTTGGAGAGGGCAGCCTTCACCTGAGCATCAGAGATGTTTGGGAGGCAGCCCTCTGCCAGGATAGATACTTGCTCTTTTGGGAAGAAGTTTGCACTGAACCTGTCTGCCAGGATATTGGCGATGTCTGTGGGTTCAGTGTATTTTATGTTGTTTAGAATCAACTCAGAACAAGTCTGGGAGTTGCATCCCAGGTTTCTAACATAACTGAAAAAAGCCTTATGATTGTCTTTGGTGTCCTGTGCAATTTTTCTCTCGAAGCTGGCCTTGGAGGATTTTATGAGGGATCGTAATTTTTTGCTAGTACTGATCAGAGCTGCCTTCCCTATTAGGGATTTTGCTCTATCATGTAGTAGCTTCCTCCTTCTGTTGTACAGTTTATTTATGGCAGGAGTCCACCAGACTGGACGCCTGCCTTTGGATGATTGGGTCTTGGTTTTGTTTGGGATAGCATGATCCATGCATTCCTGGAGATGTCCGTAGAATGCGTTTATATAGGATTCTGCAGTTTGGGCCATAGTTTCCACTGGCCCTGGGGCCTTGAAGGATTCCACTTCAGTTTTGAGAAGTGAGAAGTTCACTTTTGAGAAGTTTTTCTCTGTGGTTTTCTGGGCTGGGGGTGAGGTCGGGATGTGGACATCCAGTGAAATTAATTTATGGTCTGATCTTACCAATGAGGGATATACTTCTGGTGTGGAGCATAGAGTCCCCATGTCGGTAATGATCAGGTCTAGTATGTTGTCCCCTCTTGTGGGAGTGGTGACTAGTTGTTCCATAGCATTTGAGTTTATAATTTCCAGGAACCTTTGGGCTAAGGTGCTGGGGCTTGGGTAGTGCTCCCAGTCAATGTTTGGGTAGTTGAAGTCGCCCAATATAATGGTGTTCGGAGAGATCTTCATGTGCTCCAATGTTTTCAGGAAAGCCGAGTGGGATTCCTGACTTTGAGAGGGTGGTCTGTAGGATGCTATAAACTGAAAAGCAGTCTTGCCCACTGTTAGTTGCACATGGATGGTCTCCGAAACTTTGTGCAATGCCACTAACCTGGAGGTGTGGAAATCCTTGATAAATATGGAAACTCCCCCTCCTTTTGTGGTTCGGTCTGGGTTTTGGGGCCAAAAAGCATGATATGAGGTATAGCCTGGTAGTGCTGGGGTGCTCTCTGGAGCCTTGAACCAGGTTTCTGTCACTGCACAGATATCGATGTTCTCCATACTGAGGAGAGCTTTGAGTGCATGCATCTTGAGGTTAAGACTTCTGGCGTTTAGCAGCATTACCCTTAGTTTCTTGTTCCTTGTGCTGTCTATGGGGGTGGGTTTGACTTTTGAGCCTTGCCTAAAAAAGGCACTATGGGGGTGGCAAGAGCATTTGCCAATATCCGAAAGCCCAGTGGTGACAGGTGCAAGCCGTCCCTAGTGAACCAACGTGGCTTGTCGAGCATGTCATCCCAGGCTGAAAGACACTGGATCCCCTTTGAATGACACCAAAATTTTAGCCAATTGTTAAAATCGATTATTTTGTCTTTGTACTGTGGCATCATTCTAGGTGAGGGTAAGATGCTGCTCAAGGTCAGGGTCATACCAGCCTGGGCTACATGATCAGAGAGCTCCTCTATGTCTCTTTTCATGTAGTCCAGGGAGGTACGTCTCAGGTCATTCACACCAGCATGTACAATGACTGAGTCATATTTGTATTTGCTTTGGAGTGACCTGAGTGCTTGCGTTATGTGGCGGATCCTTGCACCCAACAGGCAGCTCATCTTTGGTAGAATGTTATAGTTTCTGTACCCTTCTCACTCCAATATTACTCAGTTTTACCCTCTCTTGTTTTGTTTTTTATTACAGTTTTAAACTAAGTTTTCACTGCTATCCCCCTATCTGCTCACCCTTGCGACCATCCTCAACTCATGCAAATGCTCCAGACTCCATCTCTGAACTGAAAAGTTCAGCAACAAACAGAAATATTGCATGTACGTATTTCCCTCCATTATATGACTTACTGGAGAGTGCACATCCTCATTTGGCATCCCCTTTCTTCCCCTTGCATCCTTGCCAGTTCTCCTCTGTCCATAACCAGTGCCCAGTTAGTCATTTTCCACATTTCCCCCTCCATTAAGATGTTTTAAGCAAGAACCCACCTGTAGTCTCCTTACTTTACCCCAGATCTCATATCCTACCTTCCCTACTTTCCACATAACGTAAGCTACCTTGTTCTCCTGCCCCTACCCCCCTCTCACAGGCAGCTCTGCATCACACCTACACTGCACAGCACCAAACCGCACAAGTTATATCTTTTACAGCCAATTTTACCATTTTTGCTTTTACTCAACAAATAAAACTCTGTCTTTACAAGCTAAAGTGATTGTTTTTCTTTTAGCAGCTTACCTTTTCCTGTAGCTAGCTCAACCTGGGCTCACTGCACTCTGTTCCCCCTCACAATGCTTGGGGTCACTCTGCTCCCCTACCCTACCCAAACTCCCACCCACTCCCATATCAATTATATTTATTCTGTCCACGGGTCCTCCCACCTCCCAACCAACCAATAGAAACCTCCCCACCCACTTCATCACTCAAGACTAATCAACAGCTCTATCATACCACATACCAATTAATATACAACTAACCACTTTCCTTGGTCTCTACTCTAGCTATTAGCCTTCTATAAGCTTACCTACTACATCTCCCTACCACACTATTCTATTATTTCAGCTATATCTTCCCCAACCTTTAGTTCCTACTTGCACCTTTTACTTCATCACCATGTTATTTCTCCATACAACTATCTGTCTACTCTGCCCCTGACCATTTCTCTATGTCTATTATCTCAATTAACCTCCTTACCTACTACTTCTAACAACCCAAAACACAACTTCTTAACTGCAATACAATCCTCACCCCTCTCCAGCTACTGTAACATATCCCCTAGCCTTTATCCACTTGACATATACCAAACTAAAACTACTCACTACCCACATAATCTCAATCATGCCTTCACCTACAGTCACTCAAAAAGACATTTCTTACCTATTTGCTACCTCTCCATATAATCTAACCTAGCCCTTTCTGGAGACATCCATCCTAACCCAGGCCCTACTCCCAAGAATATTAGCCCTCCCAATTCACATAAATCACTACATATCATTACAACCAATCTTCAAAGTATTAGAAACAAAATACATGAATTCCATGCTATGCTGTCCCATAATAAACCAGACATAGTAGCTGAAACCATACATAAAGGATTCAGAAATCCTTCCCCAAGGTTATACCTGCCTACGGGCTGACAGGTCCCACAAAAAAGGAGGAGGCATTGCTATAATTTTCCCCTATACTCTCTCCATAGTCCCATACACTAAACCTATTCCACAATTTGCAAATGCAGAACTACTCATTTCATTTCTCAGACTTAACAACTCTAAGTCACTCTGTATAACAACCATATACAACTCCCCAGGTAACAACATTCCCCTTTTAGAAGATATTCTCACCTGGATATCAGGTAGTATTAACAATGAAACAATCATCCTAGGGGATGTAAACATAAACTGGTTAGACTTCTCCATCCATTCTCCATCACCTAATATCAACCTGCACAACTTTACAAAATTATTACAGATATAACTAGACTCAACAAAAAAAAAGACAGCAGCTCAGTTCTAGATGGGATACTAGTCTCTGACCCCAGCAAAGTGTCAATAGCAGGTACTTTCCCCTGTAATATTAGTGATCATCTTCCAGCTTACATAATTAGAAATACCAAACAAATACCTTCCCAACACCAATTTAAACAATCAAGAAATCTAAGTAACTTTGACCCCACAATTCCTAATGAATCCCCAAAAATGATAAATTGGAATACTCTAAACTTCCTATCACTAGATGAAGCTGTCAAATTCTTCAACTCTACCTTCCTAACTATCCTCAATAAACTAACCCCTATTCGCTAAAAAGTGTCAAAATCAAGCACTCTGTCTGGCTTACTAAAACCACCAAATAAATTATGAATCCCAGAGATAAAATATGGAAAAAATGGCGAAATCATAAAAATCCCACTGACCTCTTAAACTTCAGACAGCTCCATAACCAAGTAAAATGCCTAATCATTAATGATAGAAAATAATACTACCTAAACCTCCAAAACAATTACAAACAAAACCCTAAGAAGCTTTGGAAGTCCATTTCATCTCATAAACTAATCCTGGTACAATAAACAACCCATGCCCGTTCCCTGAAAAACCCACCAGTGAACTAGCCACCCTCTTCAACTCATACTTCATCAACACAATAGCCAAACTCACCTCCACTTTCTCTCACACTAACACTACTACTAACCTTCATCCTTCATCCCCCCCAGGGAGCACCCCCCAACTCAACTACCTTTTCTTTATCCCCTATCCCCATCACCACTATAATTAAACTTCTTCTTAAACTGAAGCCTGGCTTCTGTGCCCCTGACAATGTGCCTTCAGAATATCTCCAAATTGCAGCAAGATCTATTGCCTGTCCTATCAGTATACTTCTCAATAGATCTCGTCAAGAGTCTTACGTTCTTACTATATGGAAAGAAGCATACGTTCTTCCACTGCACAAAAGAGGTAACAACGTTCTTCCACTCCACAAAGGAGGTAACAACACAGATATCTCTAACTTTAAGTCCATTGCAATTTTCTCCCCTCTCTCCAAAATCCTTGAAAAATGCATTCATTGTCTACTTCTAAACCACCTCCAGCTAAACAATCTCCTCTCTCCAACTCAGCGTGGCTTTAGACCTGGTCACAGCACCTCTACTGTCCTTATTTCCTTCATAGATACCATCAATCAAGCCAGAAATTATGGCAAATTTGTATCTTCCCTCTTTCCAGACCTATCAAAAGCCTTTGATATGGTCTCCCACCCCTTACTTCTCAGCAACCCCCCCCCCATCCTAGGCTTCTCCCCAATAACTCTAAACTGATTTTCAAATTACCTGAATGATAGACAACAATCCACTAGATGGCACAACTCCTTCTCCCCATTCCTTAACTCTACTACAGGAGTCCCACAAGGCTCCATATTAGGTCCCCTTTTATTTAGTATTTTCATAAATGACTTCCATACCCACCTCAAACAAGACTCTGTTAAACAATATGCAGACCATTATTTGCTTTGCTAAATCAACAGCAGAACTTTTTCAAATCTGCCAAAATCCATTTACCACTACTGAAATCTGGATGGCTAATAACCATCTGGCTCTAAACCCAAATAAAACAAAAATGATAGTATTCACTCCTAAGAAAAATCTCTCTGTCAACAAGACAGATTTCACTGCTCATTCTCAAACCAACACATCTGTAGAAGTTGTCTTCCACACTAAATTACTAGGGGTTTTCATCGACAAAAACTTGACATTTGACCTCCATATCCATAATAACATAAAAAAAAATATAAGTAAGGCTCCCTCTACCGACAAAAATACTACCTCAACTGCCCCACCAAATGCACTCTTGCCTTAACTTTTCTCTTACCCTCACTACTCTATGGTGCTCCTCTCCTAACCAACATCAACTGCACCCTAAAGAACAAGCTTGAGACCTGTTACAAAAGTTTGCCAAATTTGCATCCAATGCAAATTACTCCTCTCATCATTGTATTTCCTTAAAATCACTCAACTGGCTCGAACTTCCTCACCATCTTACCTACTTACAGCTAATCACAGCTCACAAAATTATATACAAACCCTCAGACTGCCCAGCTCTGTCACTCATCCTCACACACTACCACCCCAACAGGCCACTTAGATCTGAAAACCAACTACTACTACAAGTATACAAACCTACACTCCCTGCCAGAAACATGCTTTATTCCTTCTCTGTCACCAAGCTTTGGAACTCTTTACCTTCAGCTATCAGAATCTCTAGTTCAATCACATCCTGCATCAAGGGATTGCGATTACACCTCCACCTCTCTTCCCTCTGGCAATGCACATGCCTCTATTCTCATACTTCCATAACCTGAATGCATACACTCTAAATGTATTCACACACTATCTTACACCCCTCCCCTCGGTAAACTCACTACCAAAACAAACCTCACTAAAGTTTTACTCTACTATCTATCTTTTCTACATCACCTGTCACTCCTCCTCTCCCCATCCTTTTACTGACCAGTCCCCTCAAATACCTGATATATATCACTTAATTATGTTAAGAACTCAATTTCTCTTCTAGTTTTGTAACGTATCCTAGTTTTATTCATATGTACATATGATGTATGTGACACCCTTGCAAGTATGGTATATTACTATGTATGCATTATGCTTACTTACTTGTAACTGGAAACTGATTTATATTGTTTTACTGTTTGTTTTTGTACACTTATACTGTGGAGCTTTTCTCCCTGGGCATCCACTGAAAATGGGTTATTTGAGCCCAGTGGATTTTCCTGGTAAACAAATGCCAATAAATAAATAAATAGATAGGTAGGGGTTCTATTCTTACTGCAGTCAACTGTGTGTGAGTTGTTCCTTTATGTTGCAGAGAGCATTTTACACCAGCATTTGTGAGACACTGTCATCTTCTCCTCAGCAGATACTGCTGATGTCATCAGCTATATCACATTTTTGGATATACAGTTCTCCCACCAGGACATGGGCAGGCAGACATCACATCACTTCATCCTGTACAATAAAGCTTACAGTGACATGGCTTTCAATCTGTTGAAACACAGGTGCTCAGTAGGAAGGTAGCTGGAATAAAGAAGCTGAACCACAACAAAGTAAAATCTTCTTTTTTAATACAAAATGGTGAGCGCTTTCGCAATGGTAACCATTGCTTCATCAGACAGTTCATTCAAACAGCGACAGCACTTAAATACTTTAATTCATTACTAAAACAACCAATCCTACTACTCAAAGTTAATTCAGCACTCAGAAATCAATTAATTACTATGGTTACGTTTTGCCCTTAGCTAATTGCTGAAGTCAGAAAAATCTCTGTTTAAAAACCACATGCACAAAATGTAAAGACAAGAACATGTGGATAAATATAAATAAAATACATAAAAAGTCAATGAATAAATACATATACTCATGTTCCCCATTTAGTAACTACTTATGTGCATGGGTATAAGCATAAAAATATATATAAAATATATATAAAAGTATAAGCAGTACACACTCAACAACTTAATACACATATTCTGCCTAATAAATGCACATGTTGTCCACCTAGTAAATACACTTTAATACATACATCTCACCAAATGCTTGTCTTTAGTGATATCTAAGCTAGAAGCAGCTCAAGAAATACTGTCATATTGACCCAAAGCCCTGCATGTGTTTATGTAGTCTTCTCTTGTTAAAATAGTATTATTTTTTATTTATTTTAACCTTCTAGATTTTAGCACTGGCTTCAATGGAACACTATCATTCAAACCCATACCTCTGTGTGCTCCTAAATGCAAAATCCATTTTACTTCCATATTAAAGATATATTCCTAGTGCTTGCATCACAGGGCTTCTGCATAGCAGGACTGCTGTCACTGCTGTGATTAACATGGAACTCCACTTTTCCAATGGACAACATTACAAACACACACTTTTGTATTTATTTGTAGATCATGTGCCTTTGTCACCATTCAGTTGTCTGTGTTAACTCCATCTGTACTATGTTATCACCACTGGCGGACTCAATGACTGCATATAATATGCAAGATCAGCAAACTTGCTAAGGCAAAGGCCATTTACTTTAGCCTGAATTGTCAAGAAATAGAATTCAAACAGTGAAGGGCCAAGCAGAGATCTCTGGGATTTGCCAGTGATTACAGCTCTACTGGTACAGGTTGATTCACCAGCTTTCACATAATGTGTTCTGTCAGTTTACCCTTCAACTGATGTAAGGTTTAATCCCCAGCTTGGGGTTTTTCTCAATGATACCTACGTGTGTGATTGTGTCAAAATCCTAGGCCAGAACATAATAGGCAGTATGCACCGTTTTACCTTCATCCAGGCCTTTCCCATGGAATCAGTGTGCTATGACATCACAGATCACCTATAGCATGACCCAGCATATACACCTTCCTGATATGGTTGAATACAGAGTTAAACATACCCTCCACATGGCCTAGGTTTCCACAGAAGGGTGTACATAAATATGCATCCAAATGAGTTGGGGGACAGGACCTGATGCATGCATGCATAGAGGCATCCTGACTCTCCTCGACTGTGAGGTAGACCAACATACCATCATGGACCTCCTCCACATGTACACTAGTAATATTCCACATGTGTGCAACAGACCTGTGTGAAATGTTACTTCTACATCAGGTCCATTACATCTGATGGATGCCCTCAAAGATGTCATCGAGGACATGCATGATGACAACAGTATCAACACGTGGAACTTAAACAGGTTAAGGCATTTGACAAAAATCCATACTGAGGTATTCAATAACCACTGTCATTTGTGGCCATTTACAGCTCTATTACTAAATGTTTAGACCAGTGTATGACATACGTGGCATCTCACTATGTTGAAATGTGTGACATGACATATATCTCAAGTCCAGTGATCAGGTTAGTACATCAGGGGTGTCTGCTGGCCATTTCCTGCTCATTAGTTCAGTGATGGACATCACAGATGATAGACACAAGCTGTTTCCAAGAAGCTGCCTGAAGAACTACAGCTTGTGTGCAATCATTGACTCCAACTGTGATATTAGTATAATACAAACAGTATCAACACATACCAGAGATTGCTGCCACAGACATGACAACACCTACATTGATGAGATATATGGAAGGATTTGTTAAATCAGGAAACAGACACACCACCAAACTATAATGTGGACATCACACCCTATAATCAGATGAATAGGTATGTGACCTGTGTCCTGGGGTAGAAGGTAAGTGGTACATCCACCAGCATGTGGGCACAGTGCTGACTACTCCCTTGAATGTAAAACAAGTGCTGGGTATGTGAAGGACATGCACATCAGAGGCCATAATAACTTCATAGTTCACAGACTTCATCACACCAATAAATGTGTGTGATGCACCCTTCTTCCTGTACCTCCCTATACATCTTCCAGTGATGTGTAACTGAAGTGTACTATCTTTGTCAAAGTGTGCTGTCACACAGCTTATTGGCTATGCCTACATATGCTTTCTTGGGGAATATACATGACTGATAGTGCAGAACAACAATAGGTTCATAGGTGTTTACTAGGCTAATGACCTCAAGTCACGTTTTAAGCCTAGCCATGGATACCAAATCTCTGACAAGTTCTGGTACCATTGATAATTGTAAGCAAAGGCTTGGGAGATGAAACATTTATAAGCAGGGACTGGTAGATGAATCATTTGCCAGTTGCCTGTGTCCATTACAGGCATAGGAGCCAAATCAGGGAGGAATTTCCTGTTCCCCATCCAATTGTCCAAGTTGCACTTGAATTGGGTTAGGGAGAAACTCTGCTTCATATGGATGGGGAACCTGTTCCAGAGACAGGGTAGTCTCTGGGATTTATAACTGTTTCCCTAGCAGGTCCTATTTATATCACAGCCAAACTTTTAAGTATTTAGAACAGATAATTCTGGTGCTGTTTGTTTTGTGGATATGCTGGAGGTCCATCAGAGTGAAGTCCGACAATGCCCTGTATACCAAGCATAGATCTCCCCTCAAGAGCCTCTAGGAGACAGAATGCAGGGATAGGGCTTTGAGGCAGTCTGCACAGGACATTTTACTTACATCCTGTATTCTTTAATGAGGAACTTCTGTGGACATTCCAATTGTAGGATGTGCCTTGATAGGTACATACCAAAGGGGGCACTGTACTCAGTGTTAGGCCTGATGAATGCAGAATGCAGTGGAATAATGACTTCCTTGCACCTAGATGCCATACCTTTGTTTTTAAGCTCCACAACACAGAATAATTTCCTCATTATTGTAGACACATGATGGTGAAAGGCTGTCTATGTGTATCCATAACTACTGGGTCAACCCTAAGGGGTGTGCTATCCATATGATAGTTACAAGGGGGGGTGATTTCCTAACAGATACAATTAGGCATTTCTTCATTTCCTGTCATTTAGTTTTAGTCAATGGCTCTGACACCAGTTGTTTGTCTGTGTCAGCCCTTCGTAGAGAACATTTGTGTCAGTGTAGGATTCATTACATGCTAACTTCCTACAAATAGCCGCTGAATCTTTACCCTACCCTGTCTCAATCCTTATCAACTGCTCCATACAAGAAGCCTATATCCCTCAACTGTGGAAAGTCTCATATATTATTCTAATGCATAAAGGTGACAACTCCTATGACTTCTCAAATTACCGCCCCATTGCCATTTTGTCTCCCTTATCTAAGCTACTTGAGAAATGTATGCACTCTCAAGTCATGCATTTCCTGAATACGCATAATCTCCTCTCCACCATCCAACACGGCTTCTGCCCACACCACAGTACAACCACCACTCTTCTCTCTTTCACTAATCTGGTTAATCAACACAGAAATAACAATAAATTTGTATCTGCTATATTCTTAGATCTCTCCAAAGCATTCAACATGGTCCCACTTTCCATATTATTAGATACTCTAACCTCCCTATCCTTTGCCCCTTCGACTATTGCATGGTTCAAAAACTATCTATCTGACAGGCAGCAATAGATCCAATGGAAAGGTGTACTATCTCCTCTACTTCCAACTACCATAGGTGTACCACAAAGCTCAATATTGGGCCCACTTCTTTCCTCTATCTTCACCAACAATTTGCACACCTCCAGCCAGCATGCCACACTTATACAGTATGCAGATGATTCAACCCTAATCAGCTCAGCCCCATCTCTTACCACTCTACAACAACTCACCAAGAATCCTTTAGCTCTGTGGAAAGCTGGATTACTGATATCCAACTTATCTTAAATCCCAATAAGACTAAATTACTCCAATTCACCCTAACAAATCTAAAACATCTCCTGTTTCCCTTTCTATCACTTCCAGAAATGGTTGTCATTTCTCCTTCTGCCCATGCTAAACTCCTCAGTGTTTTAAATAGAGAAGAATATTCACTTTGATGTCCGTATTTTTCAAACCATCAAAAAGGTACATAAAAAAATGGGAGCCCTCTATTGACACAAAAACTTTCTATCAGATCAGGCACGGGTTAACTTAGCCCAAACTCACCTATTGTCTACTTTAATGTATGCAGCACCAATCCTGACCTAGGTCAGAAAAACTGACCTTGACAAACTTGAGTTATGTTACAATAAAATTGCCAGATTTGCTAACAACTCCACCTTCAGAACCCATCACTCTCTAGCTCTAAGGAAGCAACAATGGCTTGAACTTCCCCAGCTGCTCAATTACCACCAACTAGTCATTGCATGCAACATTCTAAGAAATCCTGACAAAACTACAGCACTAAGTCAACTACTGACTCAATACATAGCAAATCATCCTCTCTGCTCTACCAACACATCCCTCCTCTCTACCATTAGGTCTAACAACACTGCAGAGAAAACATTATTCTTCCACACAATAGCAAGAAACTGGAATAACCTCCTCAATTCTGTCACTTCTGCATTGAATTCCACACAGTTCAAAAACTCCCTTAACTCACCCCTTATGAATACCTGGTTATGACCATGTATGACATCATGTTTCTCCTGTCTTTTCCTACTTCTCTTACCTTCCTTTCCACTTTTATCTACTGTAAGCATGCTACAGTCTTGAAATCTCTTCTGTTGATTGCTAATTTGGCATAACTTTTCATGTGAATTAAGTTTGCTAGTAACACATCCAAAGTAGATATGTATTTTCTGTGTGATATATTTCTGTATTATAAATTTGGCTTTTTGTGATATATTTCCATATTATAAATTTTTGCTTTTTTGTTAACTAATGTGAAGCTTTTCTCCCTGGGCCTCTGCTCTAAATGGACCTCATCCAGTTGGGCTATCCCGGTTAACAAATGTAAAATAAAATAAAATAAATAAATAAAATACGCTCCTAATTTGCAATCATCTGCAAATGTAGTCAGCCAGAGATCATTGACTTTGGCTTTGACTTCAGAGACGTGCCAAAAAAGGAGTGGTCCAAGGACAGATCCCTGAGAGACTCCACTTGTGGCTGACCTCTTTGTAGAGGTGGACTCCCCAGTTCAAACTTCATGAGTCCTGTCTGTGAGGAGTTGCCTATCCACTGGGTGATATATGGGTTTGTACCTAACCTCTTGAGTTTGTCAGCAATGCGATAGTGAGATATTATGTCAAATGGCCAGGTGAAGGTTGACAGTGTGAACCATTTTTCCCTCATCCATCACTTTGGTAACCTTCTCAAAGAAGTCCAACTGGCTAAGCAGACATCTCCTGCCCTTGACAAAACCAAACTCGGTTGGGTCTAGAGTCTGAAGATTGGGTCTATATTATAAGATCGATGGTTGAAAACATAGAACAACATATGGTCAACACCCTCACAGTACATATATATATATATATAGATTCACTTTATATCCTCAAAATACAGAAATATTGAAATTCAGTATTTCGAAGCTATAAAGTCAAAATTTTAAAACCAAGAAAACTCAGAACCTCAAAATTCAAAATCTCGCACATCAGAGATTTTGAATTTCGCGATTGTAATCCACACACACACACACACACACACACACACACACACACACACACACACACACACACACACACACACACACACACAGACACACACCATCCTCCCAACACACAAACACTCTATACTACATAAAGCAGGGGCAAGCCCCTTCACCCACACCCCTACTTAATTATTCTCACTCTGAGATTGCACTAAATACAAACACACACAAAACACCACCACACAAGCCACATTCTCCTCGCACACACACATCACAGCAACAAAACACACTGACACACACCACAGCCCCTACCCAAAACCCTTAACACACACACACACACTTACCTGAATCCATAACCACAGTGAAAACTCAGAAGTGCAAAATTCAAAACCTCTGGTATTCCAGGTTTTGAGTTTCGTGCCTCTGACCTTTTGCTCTTCTCAGGATTCCACTTTATGGGCTCAAAATACTGAATTTCAATATTTCAGCATTTTGAGCTTCTAAAGTGAATCTATATATCCCCCCCACAATTACACTTGGAGTTATGCAGTTCAAATAATCACAGATATGATCCGCAAACATTCAACAGGCTTTTCTTTCCTTATTCACGTATATATGCATGCGTGTATGTATGTATGTATTTGACATTTGTCAACCAGATAAGTCAACTGGCTTATAGACATACCAGCAAGGACAAAAGACATTTTAATGTTTTATATATATATATATATATATATATATATATATATATATATATATATATATATATATCAGACAGACAGAGATTTATACACACATATATTGAATGATACGGGCATAGATACAGATATAGATATGCATCTATAGACACACATAATACAGGTATAGCTATAGATATGCATCTATAGACAAATGGCCAATTTATAGCAAGTTAACGATCACATATTGGGAATGTAGGAGGAAGGTGAAGTATTCAGGAAAAAACAGACACTGGCAGATTGCTCTAATGCCACAAAGATGACCAAGTGACCAGAAGTCATGATCAAACCCCTGACTGTGGAACTGTGAGGCAGATATATGTTACTTCTCCACTATAATGATAGCTCTAAATATAATTAACAAAATAAGTAACAAGGGGTTGCATTACCATTTAAAATCTCAAATTCTTATGTACAGTCTGAGCCCCTTACAAGGATTTATTTTCTGAGTTTCTTGGAAGCAATTGTTACAAGTAACAATGCTTAATGATGCTAGCCATATAGAGGTTCTTGATGAGAATAATATTGGCTACTTAAAATTTCAATTATGTAATGATTTTTTTCTACTATTTTATTTTTTATTTTATTTTATTTTACATTTGTTGACCGGGCTAGTCCAACTGGATACATGTCCATTTTGAGTAGAGGCCCAGGGAGATAAGCTCCATTCAGCTACGTAGATTGTGATATAATAACAATGATAAAAATAATGAATTACAAGAAGGTACAGTATAACAATATACTAACAAACATTTTACATGAGTATCTAACAAACAATGTGTTTGCATTATTACAAGTGAATAAAAGTAATTACAGAGGTAAAAAAGAGCATTTCACACAGTAGGAAGCTTAATACTAGATAATACTGAGCACTGTTTTCTTGTAGCACTGTGATAAATGCACTATTTGTTAGCAAAATAAAATGAATAAGAAAACAATGGGTCAGAATTTGCAGTAGCAAGTTAAGCAGTATCCCTTGTCTCTGGATAGAGTGTACCAAAATCAATGAAAGTCTAATAAATAATACATAGATACATGGTCAGGATTCAAAGAGATATTACTTCCAGAACTACTTTGGGCAATGCTGCTAAACCCAGTAGTTATGTCTATATTCCGTGATTAAGGGCCATGATAAGGCAGAGATGAGCAGCATTGCATTATTGTATCATTATCATGTCTCAGTATTAAACACTAGTGTGTATTTGTTTCAGTGCATTACATACTGCGTTCGACCATATTTGACATGTGCACCACCCCATGAAAGAATTAGCAATCACACATTAAGTGGTCTGGAGATGGCTTGCAGAGGCTAGTAGAAGGACTCTGCTTCATGATCCATATTTTTTGATATAGTGGGTAATATTAAGGTACAGCCCAATACCCTAATAATGGGCGATTTCAACTACCCCACCATCAACTGGGAAAACTACTTATGTACTAACTCATTTGCTCAATGCTTTCTGGAATTCATAAATTCCAACACCCTGGATATGCTTGTCCATACCCCCACCAGGGGCATTATCCTGGACCTGGTCATTACCAATATGAGCAACCAATGTTCCATGCCAGAGGTCAACTCCTCGCTGGTCAGATCTGACTGCAAGCTAATCACCCTAGACATCAATACCCCCCCCCACACTCCATTAAGGAAACCGCCATAAAAAACTTATCCAAAGTCAACTTCATGCTTCTTAAGACAGAAGTGGCAAGCTTCATGATACCCATACTGATGAAATTTAGAGGTCCAACTGCTGAATCCTATAGAAATGCACTGTATAAGCACGTACACAAGTGCATGGATTGTGCCATCCCCAACAGAACCAAGATGCTATCCTACAAAAAAAGGAAGCCAATCTGGTGGTTCCCTGCCCTAAACAAACTCTACAACAGAAGGAAGAAGCTGTTGCAAAAAATAGTAAAATCCCCTGATTGCAACAACTCCCTGGTCAGCCTCAGTAAGAAGCTGAGATCCCTCATAAAATCCTCCAAAGCTAAATACAAAAATAAAATCACCACTGATTCTAAAGACAGCCACAAAGCATTCTACAGCTATGTCAAGAATCTAAATGGTGACAATCAGATCTGCTCTGAGCTACAGCACAATGGCACTAGATATACAGAACCAACTGATATTGCCAACATCCTGGCAGATAGGTTCAGTGCAAACGTCACCCCCTTACCCCCAAAAGGACCATCACTATACTGGAAGAATACAAAGCCCCTGTATTCATGGCTGCACAAGGAAAGACGGCACTCTCCATAGCCAAGAACACAGCATCCATGGGAACTGACAACATGCCAGGCTGCATTCTGCATGAACTACAGAAGGAACTGGCACCCCACCTAAGTACCATGTTAAATTATAGCTTCACTTCAGGCTTCCTGCATACTGAATGGGGCACAGCAATGGTTATCCCACTCCACAAAGGGGATGCCACCATGGACCACGGGAACTACTGCCCCATTAGCCTGATGAGCCTGGTCTGCAAGGCCATGGAGTGCATCATTTTGGAGCTTATAAACAAGGACATAGTTAACCTCCAAACTCTGGACCCCTCTCAGTTTGGGTTTGTAAAATTAGGTGATGTCTCCTAAACCTGATTGACTTCTTTGAAGTAGTCACCAGAGCCATGGGCAAGGGTAAGGTGGTGCACACAGCCTATCTTGACCTGGCCAAGGCTTTTGAAACCATCCTCCATTATATATAAACTCACTAGACTGGGCCTAAATCCCTATGTCACAAGATGGGTGGCCAACTGGCACACTGACATAACCCACACAATGAAAGTAGCTGGCTCCAAATCCAACTTCAGACCCGTGACAAGTGGAGTACCACAGGGCTCTGTCCTGGGTCCTCTCCTGTTTGGCATCTACTTCTCAGATGTCCAGGCTAATACAGCAGGTCTTTGGCTAATGAAGTTCACAGACGACTGCAAAGTAGGTGCCATAATAGAATCACCTAATGATGTGGACATTCTACAAAGGGGCCTCACTGAGACTGATACTTGGTGTCAAAGTCATGGCCTCAAGCTCAATTCTAAGAAGTGAATTTTCATCTCCTTTGGGAAAAACACTGTACCCATGAACTACCTTATAGGCGGTAGCCTACTAAACACCGGAAGTGTAATAAGAGACCTTGGCACACAGGTGGACAGTAGTGTCTCCCTTGATAATCACATCACCAGAGTAGTCTGAAAATCCTTCTGTATGGCACACCTCATCACAAAGGGGTTCACCTCCAGAATAAAAGAGGTCATTGTTTCTCTCTACTCATCCCTCATCAGACTCATTATAGAGCACAACACTTTGTTTAGCATGTACCTTGCAAGACATCTACAACAACTAGAAAGGCCACAGAAATACCTGACTAAGAGGATTACCAGACTCAGACAGATGCCATACGTAGACTGTCTCAAAAAACTCCAGTTCTACTCCGTCACTTATTGCCTACTCAGAGATGACCTCTGCCTAACATACAAAGCCATGTCAAACTCAGATCTCTTGGACATGCTACACTTAAAGAAACCCAAATTCCTCCAAGCCACATGCTCCAGGGACCTAAACCTTGCCACCACAATAAACAGAACATGCTGGATGGATAGATTCCTGTCCCAGAGACTTCCCATGCTCTGGAACAGACTACCCATTCCTGTCAAGCAAAGCTCCTCATTAGCTCTCTTTATGAAAAATCTTAATTGGATGGGAAATAGGATATTCACCCTGGCGATCACTTCTGTGGCTCTGCTACACAGGGGAGCAGGAAAATAACTTTCTTTGGTGGCAAAATCCAGGGAACTTTTTTGGATAGGCTTATATAGGCCCCAGGGCCAATAGCCTAGTGCCTACCTGTGAACCTACCTATGAACCTATGATGTGTGTATGCATGTTTGACATGAAGACATCCTGCCATGTGGGCAGAGGGAAAAAAAGGATGTTGGATGAATGGGGTTTTGTTAAAGGTTCTTCTATTTGGTAGTAAAATGAAAAGTGATTCAAAAGATCATACAGTAACTGCAATGTACCACCAACCACAGACAGAGCACTTGACTGGGTCTGATTTGCATATTACACCTGTGTAGGTATAGAAGGTGGATTCCATACAATGTAACACTAGCACCACCACATATGTCTGATTTTAACACTGCCACTTTGCATTTTACTGAGTATGACAGCATCATTCTGTGCTGAGAAGAACATGTTTGGAGGAGTGTCTGACATGTATGTAGAGTCGCATCTCTGTGTAAAATTGTCTCAAAAATATAATTTGAACTTAAGCCCACTCAAGTTGCCTGCTGTCAGATTGCAACCCATAAATATCTAATTACAGAAGCTAGAAAACACAGTACTTAGTGTTACTGGCACAGCACAAGTTTGACTTTATTACTGTCAGAGTGCACTTTATACAAAATTACATCATCAGTGTATGTTACAAGAAGATGTTCGGAGTGTCTGTCATAGCTGTGGACTCACATGCCATTCAAAAATTGTCACCATAATCATTTTAAATGCACACACACACACACACACACACACACACACACACACACACACACACACACACACACACACACACACACACACACACACACACACACACACACACACACACACACCAGTTGAATGCAGCAAGACTAAAACACCTACCTAACTACCTACAAAACCCAGTGTTTAATACAAGCACCACAGCACATGAGTAGCTTTTGTAATGTTAAACAACACTTTATAGCTGATGGCTTCAGCACTGTCTGGTGAGAAGAAGATTGTAGTAGGAGTGTGTCACATAGTGTTCTAAAATTATCTCTAGATTGTGAGCTAACTGAATACAAACACACAGAGCGGTTGACCACAGTGAGACAAGATCCTCTTGCTATGTGAAAAACACAGCACTTAACACAAACACTACAACACAAGTCTGACTTTTCAATTGTCAGACAACACTTCATAGCTGATGACATCAGAAGTGTCTGGTGAGAAGAAGATGGTAGTAACAATATCTCACATGCTCTTCTAAAATGGTCTCTAGAATGTGAACTAACTAAACAAAAACACACACTCACCAGTTGACTTCAGTTAGATCAGAACCCCCTATCTAACAATATACAAGCCACAGTAGTTAATGCACAGCATGTCTGGCTTTCATTTTGTTCGACAACATTTTATAGCTGATGACATCAGCACTTTATGTTTGTGAGAAGATATTGTGAGGCCTGTATGAAATGGCTGTGTGGGCATGTACGACTGTCAAAATATTTGTTTTCCATGGGACTTGATTGCTGACAGTAGGATACAGACTTGTACTGTTTTAACTACTCACACACAAGTTGACAACATTGAAATTAGAACCCCTACCAAACTAATTACAAAAGCTAGAGAAGTCTGTACTTAAGGCAAGTACCACAGCACAAGTCTGGCTTTCATACTGCTTCTGGATAATTTATAGTGGATGAAAGCATCATTGTATGTTTGAGTGAAGATGTTGGGATGCCTGAATGATATAGCTGTGTAGGCATGTACAACTGTCAAAATATATGTTCACCATAGTACTGGATTGGTGACAGTGGAATACCATTTCATATTCTTCTGATTACGTGCCCATACCACTTGACTACAGTGAGAATGTGCATTTTTGTGCATTTTTGTACCATTTCATGGGGTGGCGAAAGCCACATCACTATGGCTAGGCTTACAAATGCCCCAGGGCAGATAGCTTAGTACTAAACTATGAAACTATGAATAGAACCCCTTCCTAACTAGTTACACAACCTAAAAAATGGTACTTAACACAAGAGCCACAGCACGTCTGACTTTTACACTGATGTGGTACCATTTATAGTGGATGACAGCATCACTGTATGTTTGGGTGAAGATGTTGTGAGGCCTGTATGAAATGGCTGTGTAGGCATATAAGAATGTCAAAATATTTGTTCTGCATGGGGCTGGATTGATGATAGTAGGTGAGAAACTCATGCTCTTCAGACTATGCACAAACAGACATACATACAGACTCACACAAAATGTGGCTGTTGTGGTAAGTTAACCCACATCTAACTATTTTGCTCTCATATGAAGAACACAGTAGTTAATAATTGCACCATTCCTGAAGTATGCTTTTGCCTTGTCATACTGGTCTTTATAGATGACATCATCATTATATGATGTGGGTAACATATCCTGTTATGAGAATGGTCTGCAGCGTGTGGAATTTTTGATTTTCTCATGTGGTTCCAATGTGCAGGTATACTTTAAAAGGCAGCTTCTCAAACTAGATGCAATAAGCCATCAGGAACACATGTTGCAGAATTGAGACATATGCACCTGCTTCTCAATATGTTGTGTACACTACACACTTACAGTCTCACACACAAACCCACCCACATACACACTTACCCCCCCCACACACACACACACTTGTGTTTTGTGAACACCATGGATACAACTGTGTATATACATGTGTTCATATCCATTTTACAGGGCATGGGTGCAGGGCACACATGAGTCTGGGTAAATATGTGTTCTGTCATTAACAAGTCCCTTCCCTTTGGTTGTGTTTTTATGTGGATTACAGTGGGATAAAGACTAAATGGGCAAAGCAAAACATGTCAATCAGCTGTTTACATATCTCACCACAGAGCCATTAGTTTGTGAGATCAATAGCAAAGAGTTTACGCATGTCAGATTTACATTCAATGAAAATAACTTGAGCTTGATAAGTACTTTTGCATGTAGTCCATGGCAGAAATAGCTGACATATAATATGGTGTTTATACTATAGTTTATACTGGAAATGTGCAACAACATTTATGACATTAAGTACTATTGCTATTGTCTTCCCCTTTTGTGTGGAGTTAAATGACAAGCAAAATCATGTCTCTGGTTAATTGGGGAAAAAGTGATGTTTTCTATTGGTTCACCTTCCATCTCACAAAATTGCTAAATGGAAAGGCATAGAAGTCAGCACTTTGGAGAGTACTGAATTTAAGAAAAACACCTGCTACCTACCTTTCCCTGTGGCAGGAGGTGTTAGAGCAGACAACTCATGTTTGGAGGGAAAATGAGACAGTGTTCAAATCCAGCTCCATCTAATTTGTTTACACATGTTGTCAGGATGGCATTATGTAAGTAAATATGATATATTTTGCAAAAACGAGAGTCAATGAATCCAGAGAAGTACTGTATGAAAATGAACATCAGTCAATTATTTTATGTCAACAGTGCACATATTGAGTTGCATTTTTACACATATGTGACACTAGTGCCTTTACTGTAACTGTGTATTGCTTTAGTGCAGTGAGTTTAAGGAGTATTGCATGGAGGTAATCACACCATGCCATAGGACATGAAGAACCATTCACCACTGCTCCACATTGGTGAGTGATACCAAACGTCACGCAAATGCAGAGGACAAAATGTGAAGAGCTTTATTAGGGAGCATTTCTGCCATGTGTGTGGTGTGTGATTCGATTTTTTGATCAAATTAAAGGTGTGAAAATGGGGTAGATAGTAAAGTACTAAAATGATGAGTAAGCAGGGAGAAGAGCAAAGGGGAAGCAATATAGGAATTTGTGGAAGGGAATTAGGAAAGAACCAGAACTATCCACTTCTTCAACAGTATAATATTAACATCTATCTATAATTGGATACATTTGGACTGTCACCACAACACAGATGGGTTACAAAAAAGCAATTATGTTGTATAGCCAATTGGATGGAATTAAGTATGCTTAGAAGATGCGTGTGAAGTAGAGAGCTATGTATGGGATGCTTTTTTTTTTGTGGGGCAGGTGCCCAGTTTTTTTATTTTATTTCAGTAAGAGAGGAATGTTGGGTAAGGGATGTAGGTATGTCAGGGTCAGGTAAGTAGGGAAGGTGAGGAAGTGGATGCAGGCAAACAGGACAAACGAGACAGAGGCAGAGATGGTGAGGGACAAAAGGTTGAAGGACACCATGATTGGGGATGCAGAGGGGACATTGGAGGCCCATGCCCATCAAGCATAGGGATAGTGAGAATGTAGTCCTCACCCTCAGAACTATCATCATTGTTCTCTTCCTCTGCTTCCTGTTGCAGTGCTTGATGTTTTTGCTTTTTCAATATTTCAACTAACATCTTCTCTATATGTCTGAGACATGCAGCAATGCTACCTTCTATAAACTCATGTACCATGCCTGGTAGTTCTTAGTGGGTGACAAAATCTCCACATCCTCAATACTTCCCGATAGTACCACTGCACCAGGTGCTGGGGTAATGCTACCTGATGGTGAGGGCCCAGGTACTGCAGAGGTTGCAGAGTCAGTACTGCCAGGTTGCATCCCAGATGTGCTGGGAATCAGTGTGGCAGCCATTATAGGGGTACCAGGCTGAGCTGCACTGGTTGGCCTACCTTACACTGCTGGAAAACATGTTGTCAGTTACCAAAAAATTATGACATCAGAACATTGTGATCACGCATATAAAAATAAAAAAGATAGATAAAGGGTGGGGAAAGAGAAAAAAAAAACAAGAAAAAGATAATTAGAACCATTTTATGCCACATACAATAAATTACTACAATAAAAATATGTTTTTAGTTTTACATTAACTATACTTTTTAAAAACTACAAAATAAGACTGAGAAATGTTGCAAGTAATCCTTGCAATATACATATATTGCACATGTGATTTTACAAATAATACAGATTAAGTTAACAATGTGGCATCTTATGCCAATTTTGTTGAAATGAATATTTATTTTTTATTATTTTGCTGTGTATTTGTTACCAGTGGGATTTGCACCCACAACATCTGAATATAGTATTACAATCAACTCTTCCAATTACCTTGAGCTACAGAATGAAACATTCATGCTTCATTTTACAGTTAAGATGTGCATGCTTAATTTATTACCAATGTATAGAACAATATTTTTAATAAAATACTAATTAATTTCTGCTATATACATACCCTTTGCTTCTCTTAGTCTTTCTAAACATTTAGCATGGCCTTCCCTGTTAACTGAAATATCATGGGCATCAAAAACAAAGAGGAGAGAAAAAGCTGAGAGCATTATGCATAACAGTTTTGGCTGTCTTCAGCTTTGTATACAATTTAAATGATCTTTATCTGTATACTTACATGACTGTGGGATGTCAGCAATCCTAAACTCATCCAGAGACTGGTTGAGTTGTACCTGCTTGTGCCTTTTCAGGTTGTTGTAATGGTAAATGCATTCCTCTCCAGTGCATAGAATGTCAGTTGCACTAGAGACAGCCTTGGAAAAACTGTTCCAAGAATCTGATTTATATTGAGACCTGTTATAGTCCCCCTGCAAAAGATTATAGCTGAAGCATTTTACAAGGCATCCAATGAATATTCTGGACTCCTCTACTCCCCATCTGTGAGCCATAAATTAGGTACATTCCTTCCCATCTCCTGCTATGTCCACACAGGTTAAACAGCAAAGTTAAATTGTTTTCCTGTCTATTTGTGATATCTTGTTTTATGACTAGTGCACAAATCCACACAATAATGCTAACTATATTTGCATGATGTTAAGTAGAGAGCAACATTGCCAAAGAAAAAGGAAGACAGTTTATGAAATAGGAAGGGTAATGTAACAGTTGACATTAGTTTATGGGTTAGATGCTGTTGTACCTGTTAAATGTCTTAACTTTTCAGACATATTTGGGGTATAAAATTTTTGACCTGACACATTTTTGTGTGGCTTTGCACAATGATGAAAGTAATTTATATAACATGGGATTCAAACCTATGTAAAATAGAGAATAGATATTACTGCCACATAGGTGTTTTTTTCTTCCTTGCCACAGAAGAGGTGATTGTCAAACATGCTCATTAATTATATAGACAGATTAAAAACTGAGGGGTTAATCATGTATGTGTGTGACCTGACACGCATATCTCTCAATAAATATGGATAAAGACTAAAATAATGGGGGACAAAGGCCCAAAAATAGGGACAGGTTTTAATTATTGTTTTTAGAAACCAACAAAGTGGCTAGAATAATAGGATTTGTGTTAGCATGCATTTTCTGAAGGATAGGAAGTAGGAAACTCAAATGTATGTCATTATTCATTAACTTCAATCTTCACTGATTTTCCAGGAAACCACACATTTTACAAGGAACAGCACAAAAATATGAGGCAAAAATCTGGACGTTCTGCAAAAATCTGGACAGTTGAGAGGTATGCTAACAAGATCCTGGATAATGCATTCATGTATATGTGACTATAATTGAAGTATTAAGTCCATCCCAGGGCAGAAAAGATACTTTTAAATACAGATACATAATTGTTAGTATACCCTCAGTCACACATGTCATTCATAAGATGTCCACTGGTATACATAGTTGTTATGTATAATTATCTGTATATCTTTCTTTATTTTTAAAAATTGAGTTGAACAGCATTACTACAATCTGGGGTGTCCTAGATGAGAGCCCTGGCTCATCTGCATTATGGCCATGAATTTACACTATTTGCCACAGGGAAGGCTGGACAACAGGTATTTTTATAGTTATTATTCTCCAGAGTGCTCATTCCCACTGAAGACTTTTTTGTCAGACATGCTTATTAGTTATATATTCACATTAAAGAGTTGAGTGGTTAACCATGCATGTGTGTGACTTGAAAGTTAAGAAAATACATTTTTAATTGTATAACCATAATTGTAATGATACCCACAGCTAGAAATATCATGTATATATGATATCATTTTATATTATTAATTTTTATCACAATTATTGTGGAGTGGTGTTAATAAAATGTAGAGCTTTTTGGATTAGAATCTTGGCTCACCAGTATCATGGCTATTAACTTACATCGGTTGCCACAGGGAGAGTCATGAAACAAGTGCACTTTATATACTCTTTACTGTGTATGAGTGCTGATTGCCATTTGCCCAATGGAAGACCACACTTGGTAGAATGTATAAAATCAAAAAAATGGTCACGACAGCAGCTGAGTAAAACACCAAAGGTTTATTTGACTTTCAACTTAAAGCGCTTTTCGTTTGCTCACTATGCAAACTTCATCAGATGTAAAAAAAACAAAAATATAGCACTCATTTTAAAAGCTCATTTGAAAACCAGTGGGTCATCTTAACCAATCATAGACGTAGTTACACAAAAATTAACTTAAAGTGGTAAACCAAAACTAATACTGCAATATAATAACATGGTCTTTTACATGAGTACATCATATGTCCACTGGGTAAAATAATACCGATTATATAAAACACAGTGAACATATAGGGCCGGATTCACGAAGGCTAACACGGAGTCTAAGAGTAGTGTAAGACTCCATGTAGCCTTCGTGATCCAGGAACAGCCCAAAGTCCGTGTAAGAGTTAGTCTAACACGGCTCTTACACGGAGTGGGCGTGGCTAAGCTAATTAGCCCACTTGCAGCCGAATAGCATGCAAATGAGGCTGATTAGCGATCCAGGAAGCCAAGAACAGCCCGTGTAAGAGCCGTGTTAGCTGCAGAAATGTACTCAGTTGACAACTGAGTACGTTTCTGCAAACACGGCAATGGAGCCATGTCAGCTCCAAATAAAGGGTGCATATGTTATAGGCAGCATGCCAATGGCCAAATATGTGGCCATTGGCAATGCAACCCCATGCAAAAATTTGAAAAATATATATATATTTTTCGCAATTGCCGATGTAAACCCAGCGCAGCCCATAAACGGGCTGCGCTGCATAAAACATGAAAACGAAGGTTTTAAACCTACAAATGTAGGTTTTATGCAATATATGGAATGTCAATGGAGGGACCAGCATAGGAAAACCAACATGGCCACCGTGTAGTGGTTGCCAAGGGGGGAAGCCAAGTGTAAGAGATGTAACTAAGCATTAGTAGGCAATCTGATGCAAATTAGGGTAAGGATACTGAATACCACTGTCACATAGTAAATGAGCACAGTCTGAGTAGTGTAAGAGTTACAGAAGGGGAGGAACAGAGTAGGAGATAGGTGACATCACAGGGGGGAATGGTAGAAAGGGATAGAAGTCATTGGAAGGTAGAGTTACATGACAGATGTCAGAGAGATATCAAGGAAGGAGGTGTGCCCCAAGTAAACATGAGAAAGCCAAGAAATGGAAGGTGTACACTGTTGCCTACACCAAGGTTTCTTGTTGGACGTGTATGCGCACGTGTGCGCGCCGTGAAGCGAGTAAGGCGGTGTCTTGCGCGTGTAAGGCAGTGTCTTGGCGCGTGCGGCAGTGTCTTGGCGTGTAAGGCAGACTAAGCATGTGGGAGTGTGTTGGGAGCTGTTTAACACCGTTTGCGTGGGCGTGCACGCGTTGAAGACTGAATAAGCAGATCCAAAACTGTGTAAGTATGTGTGCGCGCGTGTAAGCCACTGTGAGCGTGTTTCTGCTGGTTTGCACACGGCCCCGCTGAGGAAACAGAAAGGAAAAAGGAAACAACAGATGTACTAGGAAGTTAGCAGGGAATACTGCTGGAGCTAGCAGGTGAAAACAATTAGATGCATGCAATTACACAGGCAGAATACTAGGCCAGCCCAGCACTTAAAACTCTGCAAACAGCAGTGTAGAATGTTTCTCTCAAGAGACACTGCAAGACAGGAGTTAAGTTATCAGAAGTGAAAACTGAAAAGCTGAACTCAGAGCAGAAATGTTAGGGGCTGCCATAGCTGTCATAATGAGACATAGGCGACTTGCTGAGGGTGGTGACAATGCAGATGGTGCCAGGCAACCCGCAGTGAGGAGACGGAGAAGAGTGTACAGGCCCAGGGTCACCTACCACGGGTTACATGAGCTGGAGATAGTAGAGCGCTATAGAGTGGACAGAGACCTCCTGCAGCAAATAGTGGAGCTGTGCAGGCCACGCCTCACACACAGAACCAACAGAGGGGAACCCATCCCAGTGGAAACCAAGGTATGTGTTGGCCTAAGAATACTAGCAACAGGTACCTTCCAGAGACCAACTGGCGATATGATGGGGATATCACAGGCATCAGCTTCCAGGGTACTGCACCAGTTCCTGGATGCCATGTCAGCACATGTCGGTGATCATGTATACTTCCCCAATGCCCGTGAGGTATTGGCCAGCAACATGCGTCTCTTCCAGCAAATAGCGGAATACCCTGAGGTACTGGGTGCCATAGACTGCACGCACATACGCATCAAAGCACCAGCAGGAGAGCGGGGTAGGGCCTACATAAACCGCAAGGGCTTCCCCTCCATCAACTGCCAGGTCGTGTGTGATGCCCAGGGCATAATAATGAATGTGTGTGCCGGCTGTCCTGGGAGCTACCATGATTCCCACATCTGGCATTTGACGCAGCTGTACCAGACATTTACCAATGGGGACATCCCACACGGACACCTAGTGGGGGATGCAGGATATGCACTGGAGCCGTGGCTGATGACACCCATCAGAAATGCACACACACCTGAACAGGAACGCCATAATGAGGCACATGCACAAACACGTAATGTAATAGAGCGTGTGTTTGGGCTGCTCAAGTCACGGTTCCGGTGTCTGGACACATCTGGTGGAGCCTTGCAGTACACACCAACTACATGTACCCAAATTGTCATGGTATGTGCTATGCTACATAATATGATCATGCGAAAACAGCTGCAGCAGGACCACCATAGGGCTGGGCCAAACAGCCCCCCACCATCGCCAAGGCCACCACAGGCACAGCGTGACTCGGTGGAGGAACAACCTGAGCCTGCCCCAGTAGGCAGAAGGAGGCATGCCCAGTATGCCCTGGCTTTGGCAAAGAGGCAATGCATAGCACATACATTGGCTCAGTAGGAACCTTGGGAATGATACCCCTCTCCGACTCACCATATAGTAACAGGGATGCCTAATGTGACACAACCTGCTCACAAACATGTACAGGGAAGTGTAATATGTGCATCCGACAGAGGCAGCCCTGCAGCACCACCTGAGGCATGAATGTTGTGTGTCAAGTAATGTAACACCAAGTACCATATGCACACCTGAGGACCCCTTCTAACATCCTACCCTCAACAAGCAGCATGCCACAACAGGACAACGAGATGATGAAGTGCAACAATTCAAGTAATGCAGGTAGGCAAAGGGGACGAACTGTGTGCCAGTCTGGGATGACATGCTGAGCATGACATGATGCACCACCTGCCAGGACTGGCATGCCCCTATCAGTGCAGGCCGTATGGATACTGGCAAAGGCTGTTGTCATGCACAGTGTGCCCTGAATAGGAAGGCGCAAAACACAAACCTATCTCCATAGGTACCAGAAGGGATAAGAATCAGATAAGGGATAAGGTCAAACAGCAAGATGCATGCAGACTAAGCCCACCCAGTATGGAGAATGTTGATAACTGTGCTGTAACAGAATACTGAGGCAAGGCTCACAACAGCACCCTAACACTACCAGGTTACACCTCATACTGTGCTGTACATCCTCAACACTTGGAACAAGCTACAAAAGGAGGGCGACCAGCAAGAATTGTCAAGTATAACCACACCCCCATGTTGGTACCACCACAAAAAGCAGCATGGACTAGCCATGCTCAAGTAACAGTGGCTAAAACCACCCACCAGTGTATAGCCTGCTACAGAGTACTGGCCCAACACCAGGAACTGCATCGCGCCCATGCTGGAATACATGAATATATCAAGTCCTCCAAACCACATTATTTTGGGTGACTGCAAATACCCAGACACATAGACTGGGAGCATTATACCAGCTGCAACAGTGTAGGACAAAAGGTCATTGAATCCACAAACCAAAAGGCCCAGGAACAACGTAGCACACCCACAAGAGGGGCAAGCATACTGGATGTGATAATCAGCAACATGGGTACGGGATGTCAAGATGAGAAGTGTATTGCACACTGGTAACACCAGACCATATAGTAATCACACTGGATATACAAATCCTGACCACAGTCCCTGTCCGGGAAATCACAGTGGAAAACATGTGCTAAGCATTATTTGCACACCTCCAAAATGATGTGGAATCCATGAAAGGTCCCGTGCAGGTGCAAAATATGGGCCACGCCTCAGAACCTGTAATACAGCCATTCCATGAACACCGCCAGGAATGCTTGGATTATGCAGTCCCAAATTAAAACAAGACACAGTGCCTAAATCTGGCATGGTGGACACCAGCCATAACCAAAACATGCAAGAGAAAGAGGAAGCTACTACATGATAGAGCAAGCATGAACAATGACGTAATTACTGATCAGTAGTATGGCAATATAATCTGTCCACACATGCAATCCAGTAAGGCCAGGCACAACAAGTGGAATCTGTGAATCCTGAGGCAAAGTTACACCTGCCCCAAGTACACAGACAACCACCAACTCCACCCAAGAAATACAAATATATGTGAGAGATGCAACCATCCATCCAAACCGGAGGCAGAGCTCCCCAACTCAGTACACCCAAAACAAGTCAGTAGGAGAAGGTAACCACACACACCACAAACACATACCCACATAGACCTATCACAACTGCAAACCAAACACATAAACACAGAAATACATTCCTGGAGGCAGAAATCACACACACAGCACACCAACAGAGGCCAATAAAGCAGACACCCAATGAAACAGCCTCCAAACATAGCACATGCAACACATAGCACACAAAGCTGGTGTGCCAAACAGTCACAGGCCAGAAGGAGAAACAACATGCCTGATACAGTTGTAATAGGTGACTCCATAGTCAGACACACTGCTGTCCCGCACAGCAGACTGAACAAAGGAAAGGGTACAGTAAGCTGCCTGTAGGCCGCCACAATATGCCACATAACAGAAATATGAAGGTCACTCCAAAGCAAACAGAAATATGATGCAGTCATAGTCCATGCTGGTGTGAATGACCCGAGATGTACTGCCCTAGACTACATGTAAAGAGACACAGATGAGCTATCCGATTATGTAGTCCAGGCTGGTATGACACTCACCGCTTGCAGCAACCTACCCTTACCAAGAATAATGCCACAGTAGAAACATGGAATGATCAGTCATAGCAAGTAGCACACTTACTGGTGTCATTCCAAGGGGATCAATGTCTGTCAGCTTGGGATGTCATGCTTGACAAGCCATGCAGCTGCCCTTGGGATGGCCTGCACCCGTTACCCTGGGCGTCTGAATAGTGGATAAGGCCTTGGACACCTCCACACAGCCTTTTGTAGGCAAGGCTGAAAAGACTGACCCACCACCCGAGAAAACATAAGTGGGAAGAAACATAAGGGAAATGCTGACTGATGCCAGATGTGTACACCCCAATATGCATGCTCCCGAGGCCATCCCCAGAATAGAGAACATCGATGTCTGTGCAGTGACAGAAACCTGCTGCAAGGCTCCTGACAGCACACCAGCACTACCAGGTTATACCATGTACCATGTGTCATGGCCCCAAAACCTGGAACACTACATAAAAGGAGGTGAGTAACCATAGGCAGCACAGACACCCATACGTCCAGGTAACTGACAATGCACAAGGCAGTGGAGTTCACCCACGTGCAACTAACTGTAGGCAAGACTGCTGTGCAGTCTGTAGTATGCTACAGACCGCACTCTCACACACAATAACCCCCCCCCCAACCGTCCTGAAAACACTGGACAGTATGAATTCCCCACCAAATACCAAACAAGGTACCACGAAATACCACATAGGTGGTAAACCATTATGTATGGAAGGAGTAACCAGGGACCAAGGGACACAAGTGAACAGTAACCTGTTATGTGACACCCACATTGCCAATGTGGCTAGGAAGACTGTCTACATGTGACACTGTATTAGGAAAGGAGTCACATCTATGGCAACAGAGGTCACTGTGCCCCTATACTTTATCCCAATCACACCCATAATCCAGTACAATGCCTCATATGGGATCTACCTTACCTGACACCTGCAGCAGTTAGGAAGACTGCAAAGGTACCTCACCAAGAGGATAAAGTGTCATACATATATGTCATATGCTGCTAGGCTGTAGACACCTCAGCTGACTCCAGTCGCAGACTGCCCACACAGAGGCATTGCATGCCTGTTGTAGGAGGCCATGCCCAACACAGGAGTAATGGACATGCTCCACCCCAGACAACACATATCCATTGGAGCTGCGAGAGTGAGAGATGTCAACCCCAACACATAATGAAATAGGATGTGCCGGTGGGACAGATACATAATCCAGAGGCTCCACACACCCTGGACCAGAATCCCACCCCATGTTAGGCAGAGCCCTCACTGACACTGTTCAACAGGAATCTTGCCAAGTGGATGGATGATTGTAGAGTTACAGTGGGGGTCTTCACTGTGTCATGTCCAGACAGAGGCACAGCTAAGCAAATAATACATGGCCATAATATCCAGATAGCAAGGGGTCTCAAAAGCCACACACACTCTGGCTAGCCTAACAAATGCCCAGGGTGGATAGCCTAGTATGAACCTATGAACCTATGTAGATACAAATTGTACAGGACATGAAGGATAATCCCAAGGCTTACACAACTGATGGTAGGAGCCATGTTGTGAATTCACAGCTATGCCCTGAATCACACAAATACCACAAACACACACACATATTGCCAACATACATCCCGACAGGTGCAGTGCAAACCCCCACACCCCCATGTATGCATAATATGTATCCCAGCAGACTGCTGGCCCCCTGACATAGCAGATGCTGAGGTAACAGACAACATCTCCAAAGCAAAACACACAGCAGCAATGGTATGAGATGGTGACCTGGGCGTAGTGCAACATGGAGTCTAAGATGAATGGAATGCCAAACCACACTACTGCTCAATGTCAGCCGTACCACAGAATATGTACCCAAAGAGCAGTGTACAACAACAGTGGTCCTTCTCAACAAAGGTGTTGCCTGAATGGATACTGAACAGTACTACCCCAGAATCCTGAGAAGCCCAGATTGCACAGCTATGGAAAGGAGCAGCATGTACCACAGACATATGGATGTTGGGGACCTACTGACACCGGACCCAACCCAGTGTGGCCTCCTCAAGTGCAGATCCTGCCCCTAACCATGTTGGACTCAATTGAAACAGTCATTAAGGTCATTGATGAGGGCAATGTGCTCCACACAGTGTATCTGGACCTTGCAAAGGCTTCTATACAATACCCTACATGTTCAGTATAGATAGGCTCACCAGTGTAAATATAAACCCACATGTCAGTAGAGGGGTTGCAAACCAGACCAAGGACAGAACAGACATGGTCAGACATGCTTCAGCCATGTCAGACTACAAACCAGATATAACTGGCATCCCACAAGGCTTGGACCTGGTATCTCCCTCGTCTGGTATATATGTCCCATAGGTACAGGCAAACATGGAAGGACTGTGTCCTAACATGTTTGCAGAGGACTACAAACCGCTCACCACATATGATCCACCAGCTGACACATGCATCCCACAAAAGGGCCACATAGAAACAGACAACTGGTGCCATAGCTATGTCAGCAAGCTAAGTGCAGAAATGTGTATAGTCAACCACCGTGGATATACAGTAAGTGCCCACCAATTACCACATAGGTGTTAACCCATTATGTAGTTAACATGTAATGAGAGACCTGGGGACACAGGGTGATAGATATCCTGCACTGGACAAACATGTGCTGTAGTGTTTACAGAAACATACCATATACCCACCTAATCATGAAGGCTGTCAGATCTACATAAGGGGAGGTCATTGTGGCTCTGCAGTCCTCCTGCATCAGTGGTACAATCGACTACAATAGCCCCTGTGGGATGTACCTCAGCAGACACCTCCATCAACTGTAAAGTCCCCAACAGTACCTCATCAGGAGTATCAATCAGCCTACACACATGCCATGTGTTGCCTGTGTTGCTGGCATCAATAAAAATGCTGCACATAGTACAATCTGAATGGCAGTGAGCTATGCACATGACAGACCTGAACCCCAGCACTGACTTACATAGGACAGGCTGTACTGTGTGATCCATAACACAGAAGCCACTCCCACCCATGAGTGAACCCTCAGCACAGGCTACCCATAGAGTCACTTATCAATCTTCCTCAATAGGAATCCTGATGGGTGGACGGAGATGGTAGGTTTATCCTGGGTATCACTGTCATGTCACAGGTAGACAGAGGCACAGTATACTAACCATGACATATGTCATGGCAAACTCCCTTACAATGTGTGTTGAAGGACAAACACACTCTCCAACTTGCATTAGCCATGGACTAGGGCACATCGCTAGTGTTTGCAATTGTACACCTATGTTGTGGGATACACTAACAATGTTGGGCAAGCCTGGTGTAAGTAGTGCATATCTGAACAGAATGCAACATGGTCAGATGTACACAACTGGCCCCAACCAGGCTGTTGTGCCCACGATCAAAATGTAAAGCAGTGATAGCAGTAAAGCCCAGGTTACTGTCCACCACAGTCAAAGTACTGCCAGTACACTATACAGTACTACAGTGTTAGGTCAGTGTGAAAGGATGTTGACGACTGCATGCAAAGTATCCCATGCAAACACTGCAGGCACAGTATAATCCTGTTGTGTTCACACACAAAGCAGTTGTACAGTAACTACACAACATGACACACAACCCACAACCATGAACGGGTGATAGTTTGTGAAGTTCACACACATCCACAAATGTGGTGGGCTGCAGAGTCCAACATATGGAATGCTCACACTGGGCATGCTCACACACTTTGACAACATGCCATGGGAAGGCTGAACTGGGCATGCTCACACACTTAGTTTGTGAAGATCACACACATCCACAAATGTGGTGGTCTGCAGAGTCCAACATATGGAATAATCACACTGGGCATGCTCACACACTTTGACAACATGCCATGGGAAGGCTGAACTGGGCATGCTCACACACTTAGTCCAAATCTTGGTTTAGCAGTGGGACACACATATCTGGTATTGTTATGTGTTATGCCAGGAACCAACCACATTACAGCAGTCTGCCCAGTGCACACAGTTAAATGACTACAGAGACATACGTGATATAGTGGATCCCTCCCATATGCAAACAGTTTCCACAGATGCAGAGGTTGTTCATACCAACAGGGAATGCTATGGCAATAAAGATATGCAAACAGTCTATCAGCAACAAATAATGTGCATTTGACAATTAAACATAATGGTGTAGAGGTCAACACTAGGCTGTTTGCCCTAGGGAATGACAGCTTAGCCATAGTGTGCTTGGTGTTTGCTTCCCCACAGGATGCACATTCCCCTTTCCAAACACAGATGATGTCAGCACCCTAGAAGTACAGCAGGAGAAATGAAACTTCCAAGTAATCCGAATAGCGCGCTCTGCTAATGCGTCTGTCTCAAGTATCATGACATAGTTAGATAGGGGTTCAAATCCTGCAAGTGCTCAGTGTGTGTGTCTGTCTGTGTGTGTGTAAGTCTGTGTGAGGGAAATGTCCCTTTTGGCAAATAGGAAAAGACACTACAGGATGCACATTCCCTTTGCTAAACACCGATGATGTCAGCACCCTATAAGTAGAGCAGGAGAAAGGAAACCTCCCAGTAATGCGAATAGCGCGCTCTGCTAATGCGTCCGTCTCAAGTGTCATAACATAGCTAGGTAGGGGTTTGATTCCTGTGAATGGCAAGTGTGTGTGTTTGTCTGAGGGGGGTTAGTGTGTGAGGGAAATGTCCCTTTTGGAAACTGGGTGAACAGACTACAGGATGCCCCTCCCCTTTGCTAAACACTGATGATGTCAGCACCCTATAAGTAGAGCAGGAGAAAGGAAACCTCCCAGTAATGCGAATAGCACGCTCTGCTAATGCGTCCGTCTCAAGTGTCATAACATAGCTAGGTAGGGGTTTGATTCCTGTGAATGGCAAGTGTGTGTGTTTGTCTGAGGGGGGTTAGTGTGTGCTGGAAATGTCCCTTTTGGAAACTGGGTGAACAGACTACAGGATGCCCCTCCCCTTTGCTAAACACTGATGATGTCAGCACCCTATAAGTAGAGCAGGAGAAAGGAAACCTCCCAGTAATGCGAATAGCGCTCTGCTAATGTGTCCGTCTCAAGTGTCATAACATAACTAGGTAGGGGTTTGATTCCTGTGAATGGCAAGTGTGTGTGTTTGTCTGAGGGGGGTTAGTGTGTGCTGGAAATGTCCCTTTGGAAACTGGGTGAACAGACTACAGGATGCCCCTCCCCTTTGCTAAACACTGATGATGTCAGCACCCTATAAGTAGAGCAGGAGAAAGGAAACCTCCCAGTAATGTGAATAGCGCTCTGCTAATGCGTCCGTCTCAAGTGTCATAACATAACTAGGTAGGGGTTTGATTCCTGTGAATGGCAAGTGTGTGTGTTTGTCTGAGGGGGGTTAGTGTGTGCTGGAAATGTCCCTTTTGGAAACTGGGTGAACAGACTACAGGATGCCCCTCCCCTTTGCTAAACACTGCTGATGTCAGCACCCTATAAGTAGAGCAGGAGAAAGGAAACCTCCCAGTAATGCGAATAGCGTGCTCTGCTAATGCGTCCGTCTCAAGTGTCATAACATAACTAGGTAGGGGTTTGGTTCCTGTGAATGGCAAGTGTGTGTGTTTGTCTGAGGGGGGTTAGTGTGTGCTAGAAATGTCCCTTTTGGAAACTGGGTGAACAGACTACAGGATGCCCCTCCCCTTTGCTAAACACTGATGATGTCAGCACCCTATAAGTAGAGCAGGAGAAAGGAAACCTCCCAGTAATGCGAATAGCGCGCTCTGATAATGCGTCCGTCTCAAGTGTCATAACATAGCTAGGTAGGGGTTTGATTCCTGTGAATGGCAAGTGTGTGTGTCTGTCTGAGAGGGGTTAGTGTGTGAGGGAAGTGTCCCTTTTGGCAAATAGGATAGGACACTACAGGATGCCCATTCCCTTTTCTAAACACTGATGATGTCAGCACTCTATAAGTATAGCATGGGAAGAGAAAACCCCCAGTAATGCAAATAGCGTGCTCAGCTAATTCGCCTGTCTCACGTGTCATAACAGTCAGATAGGGGTTTGAATCCTGAAATTGGCAAGTGTGTGTTTTTGGCTGAGGGGGGTTAGTGTGTGTGGGGACAATGTCCCTTTTGGTAACTAGGTGAACAGACTACAGGATGCACATTCCCCTTCTACACACTGTTCAGCAGACAGCCATGGCTCTGGCACAAGTTGTCTGTTGCTATGATGCCCCTTTGGAAGATGCTTGTGTCAGCTGGGGAGTCGATTATGGTGTCCAGTTTGCAGTCATCTGCATATTTGGACAGTCACAGTTCATCCGTGTTGGCCTGTACCTCCAATAAATATGTACTTAACAAGAGGATCCCAGGACTGAGCCTTCTGGGACACAACCTGTAACTGTTATGGGGTCTGGCATGGCTCCAGCAATGCTAACCATGTGGGTTCTGTTCTTGAGCCACTGTACAATCCATCTAGTGACATAGGGGCTTATATTTAAGCTGGTGAGCTTCCCTAGAATGCCCAAGTGGGGTATTGTTGCGAAGGCGTTTGCAAGGTCCAGGTAGGCTGTGTGAACCACCTTCCCCTCGGCAATGGCCTTGGTGACTGTAGCAAAGAAATCAACCGGGTTACACCCGGTAGTGCTGGTGTGCTCTTAGTAGCCCTGAACCAGGCATCTGTTACTGCACACATATCGATGTTTCCCATGCAAAGGAGTGTTTTGGGTGCATGCATCTGGAGGTTTAGACATCTGGCGTTGGGTAGCATTGCTCTTAGTGTCTTATCCCTTGTGATACCTATGAAGGTAGGTTTGTCATGTGAGCCCTGCCTAACATAGGCACTATGGGGGTAGCAAGAGGCTTTGCCAATATCTGATAGGCCAGGGGTGACAGGTGCAGGCTGTCCCTAGCAAAGCAGGTAGTTCAACAGGAGATGGATGTGTGAAGGTGTAGTGCCTGTGACTACTTAGCAGTAGCATATATGACTGCTCACGTGGACACATGTCAGGCAGGTCATATGCACTGTGTCACAGTCAATGTACATGTGAACAGGTCAAACAGTGGCAACCTCTCAAGTGGGACATGGCCATACATATAGTAGGCTACACAGATGGCACTAGGAGTCCACAGAAGCTCTATAACTATGCATTGCAGGTGTGATCGGTATTCCAGGGTAATTGCAAGCAAACATGCATGCAAACAAAGGTACAGTGAACAGGGCTCCATGTAGTCCATTGTGCAACAAACAAGCTGTACCAGTTCCATAAGGTAACACTGCACATATGCAGGCGCTATGCACATGTACATGGAAATACACTGGTCAGATGGCCAGGGTCCAGTCTCAGTGCACACAAGTGTACGGAACATGCATGTACTGTCAGGATGTATAATAACTGGATATAAACCCATGTGCCCATACCTGCAGTAATACACATGTCAAATAACAGACACCGATCCTTCTCTCAGTGGTGCCATACTTAGTAGGATGTATGCTCCCTGGCCTGCCACCACAGTATCCCTGACATATATGGGGACTCTACCTCCTGTGACAGTTCGTTATGTGTGTTGGTGCTGTCTAGCATGGTATGAGGTGTGTGCATGCAGTGCTAGTGTGCACCTGTGTGTCCTGTACCAGTTGTGTAGTTCTGCACACATATCAACATCCTCACACATCTGCATTGCAGAGTCTAGTGTGGCCAACATGCCACTTGCAATTTACATGTCCATCATTGTGTATTACTACATTCATTACCTATACCCTGTGCTACCTATGTATGTAGGCTGCTGTTGACATCATTACCACTAGTATGCCAACATGTGCAGATGATACACTATGGTACTTACCATGGGTGTAGACAACAGGACATGACAATCACACAAATACTGCATCAGGCATGCTGTGATATACCCACAATTAAATCAGCACACAGTACTGTTCACAACATGATACTATTACTACACATCTATGTGGTCACCCTGTGCATCAGCAACATGTTAACCTGTACCTGCACAGTTGTTACAGACTGCAGGAGGTGGCACAGTTTCATCATATGCACAGGGTGTGAACTTGGTATGCCTGGGTCAGCCACCCATACCACCAATTGACATGTATGTGTATGTGTGTTGGTGAGGGACAGCAGTAGAAGGTGGGGCAGTGTTGATGCAGTGTGTGCGTGTATGCCGTAGCCCTAGGTGTTGTTATTTTGCATGTGTGTATGGATGCACACAGTTCCACCTCATGGCTGCCATATACTGGTGTTTGTGGACAGCCACAGACTGTACCTGCCAGGTCATACAGATCAGTGTCTCTGGCCACGGACACGGTACCTGTGCCTTGCAGGGTGCTACGGACCGTATCCGTACCAACCCAGACTGGGTACTGTCATCAGAAGCAGGTGTTCGTTGACTGGACACAGAGCCCTGTCGGCCCTGGCCAGAGCCACGTGCACGTGGTCTCCTGGGGCGGTCTGATGACAGCACAGACCCAGCATTGCTGGGGCTGCTGCTGGCACTACGGGCGCGCCCTGTTGTCGCCCACGCCGACTGCCAGCTGCTGCTGTTGCTGGCATATCGCCACGCCGACGCAACCGCCCACCATCACCCTGGCTCATGGACATGTAGTTGTGGAGCCGGTGTAATATGTCCCCACAACGTCTGTCTACGACGTCGGTGAAATCACGGATGGCGGCCGCAATGTCACGCATACCGTCGGTCATGGCTGTGCGACATGCTGTCAGCTCCCTCAGACCCTGTCTGGTGTACCGTTCCATACGTGACTGTGCCTGCATGACAGTCAGAAACATAGCTGAGGTTGTAAGTCCTTTGTGGGCACGTCTGCCAGGGGCAGTACGCCCATGGATGCTCCCACGAGAACCCCTGGACATCTGTCTGTGTGGTACCATCTCTGGGCCATGCCCATGGCTGCTGTGTGGGGAAGCATGTGCCGCAGATACCACATTACCCTGGTCAATGCCCACTGTATGCTGTCCATCACCTAGGGACAGTGGTGACAAGGGGTGTATTGGCAGGATAACTGTGCGCATGGATGGTGTCGACAGCTGTGTACTGTCAATTGGCTGACCAATGGCAGACCCTGGCATACCGTCCTGTGCCACTACACCAATGTCATCAGTAGCAGTACCCACGGCACCTGACTCAGGTTCCCTGCTAGATAACACCAGAGCAGCAACAGAACCTGTGGGAAGGAAACAGGAAACACAGTTTACAATGTCTTCACACTACCAGCGATGCACACATGCACAGGTGCACACATGCACACATGCACACATGCACAGGTGCACAGGTGCACACATGCACACATGCACACATGCACACATGCACACATGCACACGTGCACACATGCACACATGCACACATGCACACATGCACAGGTGCACAGGTGCACACCTGCACACATGCACACATGCACACATGCACACATGCACACATGCACAGGTGCACACATGCACACATGCACACATGCACAGGTGCACAGGTGCACACATGCACACATGCACACATGCACAGGTGCACACATGCACACATGCACACATGCACACTTGCACACTTGCACACTTGCACACATGCACACAGTTTCACACAATTGAACAGTACTCAGTATGCGTGATATTGACACACAGACACAGACACACCTACATGCATACAAGGGGTACCACTAAGTGTGCCAAAAGGTACTATTACTACCAACATCTTTACAGGTAAAGTAAATAGACACTCACCAGCATGGATAGGCTGCAATGCAGTGATACCGGAGGGTCCTGCAGACAGGAGGAAACTAATGTTAGTGGGCACAACTGTGCCAATATTACTGAGTATGATACAGGTCAGGAGTACCACAGTCACCTTTCAAAGGTCTGCAGCTAATATTGCGGATATCACACTTGCACATTATATACTATGGTTGCAGCTACAAACAAAGGACACACCACACATGCATTAACTACCAGTGTACACAACAGTCAACTACACATGTGACATATTACCTGCACGCTCAGTGTCCTGCTGCTGTCGGCTCCAGCCTCCATCATGACGCATGTCTGCTGCTGTTGTTGTTGCAGGTGGACTGGAGCCACTACACTCAGGAGCAGTCCCTCCAGTCTGGTGAGTGGGGCATGTGTAGCCACCCCACCACCTGTGGCGACCTGTTGCCTGTGGATATCTGACGACGCTGACGGACATGTCTAATCAAATCACTGCAGTGATGTCGCACCTGCTCATATGTCCTATTATGCATGCCTATATCATTTACCCGACGGACAAGGTCCTGCCACAGTGCAGCCCTCACCTGCTGATTCTGGCTGGTGCGGGAAAAGAGTGTTGCATAGTCCCGCACCAGGCTCTGGTGTATCTCCTCATCCTCAGCCACGGAGTAGGTTGCATGTCTTGGGTGGGCCATGTACCTGGGAATAAAGATAACATGGTATCAGCAATCTATGTTGGCAGACCTTGGCACACATACTACACATGCTACTTGACTGTCATGATACCACATATCACACATATGTAGCAGCTGTCTGTCTATTGGTGGATACACATGTAGATGGCCAGGTATCAGTGCTCAGCCAGCAACTGTTGTACAGTACCTGCCAGGCTACGTACGACATACTACTGGACACCAGCAGTCAGAACACCAATTCAGGTGAGGTGCACCTCCTCACTCTGTGTGTTTGTGTCTAGGTACTGTATGGCGTACATCGGCGACTACTGTGGGCTGACCACACCCTGCTTGCCCTGGATATACATATCCCACCTCCACCACCAGCACAGATGGCTACAGTGCACAACATTACAGATACAGACGTTACACTTTGTAACACTGATATGGTATCCTTACAGCCCACTGGGCCAGTGTCAGAGACAACACACAATGCTGACCCCTACACAATTGCTTTCTACAGACATCTCCAAGACCGCATGGCTCATGCATTCCCATATATGTCCAGGACACTGTCCACAAAGGGACAGCATCCTGTCCGGCGAACCCCAGCCATATACTGATTGTATTACACTTGATGTAAGCTACTATGAGACAGAGCATCAGTCTCTGAAGGGAGGGTATGTCTGAGCAGCACTGGTAAGGATCTATTTCCCATCACACTGACTACATGGGCAATGTTGAGTGGGACGTCAAGCGTGATACTGCAGATGACCAGAAGGCCTACCTGACCTATTTAGCGACCTGGTCAGGAACCATCCTCTATGCCCATGGGTAGTACACTACACATATTTCACCTACACCACAGCTAGACGACATTGTGGCGGACAGGGTCAGTGCAGGTGTCACCCCGCCTTCCCCCTGTATTAAGGCATGGTTATCCCTGCTGACCCTAACCTCAAGGTCATCACAGTTATCCAGGTGAGAGACACCCACAGGTGAGCAGAATACACGACATGGACGGGACCTGCTGGTATCCCCAGTTGCATGCTACATACCCTCTGACAGGCGCTAAACACACATATAGAGGTGCTATGTTACACTACCTTGACTACAGGGTATGTACCTGTACACTGGCGCACAGCACCAGTGGTTCCACTCCATGCAGGAGGCACCTCACCATACCAATACAATACAACACAATACATGACATTGTAATACAATACTATACAATATGCTAATGCCCCCGTGTCTATAGCAGCGTACTGTTCTGCTAACCTGACAATTGTGACACATGTGGTGTGATGGTACCTGCTGCCGTCACACAGTTACACAGGGTGACACATATGGCATATTACCTATCTGAGTGACATGCAGCAGGGGTATGTGTGACATGTACACATGGGGGGTCTCGCATCGTAACACTGTGTGGTTTGTTGCAGGGTGTGTCCTGTCTGTGAGTCTGAACCCGTACCTACACATGTGCACTAAATTGCAGTGGCACAGACGACACACAGCAGACAGGTAGGTTGTGGATGGTGGGCGGTGGTACAATGCCTGTTGGACATCTGTCATGGGTGTGACCTCCATATGTGCATCTGGGGGTGGTAACCTGTACGTGGCGGCATATGTGTACTCTGTGGTGTTGACAGTCACTGTGCAATGGTACTGTGTTTGGGTGCATTGTCACCGTGTTGTACATGTCACTGTGTCCTTTTACATATCTGTTGCTGTCGTGTGAGGTCCATACCATGGCATACATTACGTGCTGTGGGGGGTACACCGACCTACATGTCCATGCCTGACTGACCATGTGTGCGGACACATACCATGTGCAGCTATTCCAGGGATAGTGTGCCACTGTGACTATCATTGGGGCCACTATTGTACACATGTCTGACCCTGACCACCCCTGACACATGCAGTGGTGGGCGGACACTCATTTATATGGTGGTTACCTGTGTAGGTGATCTGGACTGTGGTATGATACTCCGGATGTGACACTGGTGTTCACTCCGTGCCTTTGTCACCAGGCACCAGTTGCAATACATCTGTACACATGTGCCTCACTCCAGCTCTGTATACATCTCTCTCACTCTCTCTCTATACATATATATATGTATTAAGATATGTCTATATGTCTATTTCTATATATATGTACATATGTGTGTATACATTTGCACATATATATATATTGATGTACATATTCTGCTGTAGATGTGGGGGGGGGTGCAGAGGGGGTGTGGACGACGGGGGGGCAGGCTGTGTTGCAGGTCAGCATATACAATCATACCTGTAGGTGGTCAGATCAGTCTGTCTATGTATATGTATCTACATATATCTATCTCTGCATGTGTGCATTACATAGATATGTCGCTACAATATTCTATCAGCATCTGTCTATGTAGTCCTACATCTCTCTCTCTATGTATGTATACATATATGCATATCATATGTATATATATATACATATAAGATATATACACATACATATGTTGACATAACTACATAGCCATATGTTGGACAGGTATGTCAGCATATATGTCTACCTTACTGTATACACACACTAACATACTGCTAAACATACATAGCTGTGTAATCTAATTAGTACATGGCAGTACAACCTACAATCAAACGACATATATATGTGCACATAGATGCTCACACATACAACTGTATGTACAGCCTTCACTGATAGGTGCTGTATATCCCCTGCCCATTACACATCTTCATATACATATGGATACAGCCCAATAACACATATGGAGGGTTCACAGTATGTACACCTTGATAGTATTACTTTACAGTACCTGTGTTTGTCACAGCTGTGTCTGAATGTCTGGCTCTCTGTCCTGCTGCTCCGATTCACAGTTGCAGCTTCCAGGTAGCTGTTGCTGGGGATTGCTGTCTGTCTGCTTAGTTGCAGTCTAGTTCTGGGTGTGGTTCTCCCTCTCTCTCTCTCTCTCTCTCTGTCTCTTTCTCTCTCCAGGTGCAATGTAATTATTGCATGCGTGGACATGGAATACAGCATACTTTTGTAGGTATCTGCATATGCCCATGTGATGGCCTCTGCACCAATTGTTAGCCAGCATTTGCTAATTGCATGCAGCCTGTTGTGTACTGATTGCAGTTCTCACTGTGATTTCAGAACTGTGCTATAAAAGGGTGTGTGAAATAGGTGTAGCCCTTTCAGATGTTAATGGCAGGGACCATGCTGTTATGCTGTGGACAACATTCTGTGAGTGTAAAGGTTGGTATCTCTAATTTTACTCGGTGGGTTGTGGGTTAACATTCCTCCATTCATTTCTCCAGTTTCCTGTACTGACTGTGTATGTACACTAACAACTACTACTATTGTTGATGTGTGCATGTGTGTGTGTGCTTTCCTTTCACCTTTGCTTGCACTCTGTTGCTACGTCTTCAATAGTTGCCCTTTACTGTCAGTACTGGTGTGCCTGCTAGGTGTCTTGACTGTTGTGTGCTGCTGTAGCTTTCCTATTTCCCATGTACATTCACACCCTGGAATGCTTGCTATATCTGCTAGGGTGTTACAGCATGCAGTGTGGTCTGGCCATGGTGTGGGCCTTGACATCTATTAGCATATGTGGGTATGCTGCTGAGCAGGCCCCAGAGGCTTTCAGGTTCACCAGTTATGTGCCTCATGGAATGGTACATATCAGTGGGGTGCACCCATTAATATGTCTGGTATGCTGCAGTTGTGACTGTGGGTTAGCATGAGCATAGGTATTACTACACTTTTTCTGCCATGCGAGTGGTGAATACTTTCCGGACTCCATAGTTACCATTGCATGTGTTACACCTTTCTGCCTACTGTTTGTACATTTCACATGGGGTCTGTGGGGCATCCCTGTAAGACATTCACTGTTGCTATGTCTAGGTTCTTAACTATTCAAATATGGTGGTGTTGAACCCGTCATGTGTACAGATATTTGCAGGCTGTCCACATGTCTGCCTCATAATTTGGTCATTATCTCATGCACACCTTTATCTGGCAGGTCAGTCTGGGCTCAAGTCAGAATATGGTGACAAACATTCAAGTTCCAGACTACATACCCTTCTAAATATCCCACAAGGTGTAGACCCTGTTACTTTCTGAACTGTCTGCATTTGTTGTAACTTCATTTGTAATGTGTCCCTGGTTTTGGGTCTTTGCTCCACATATTGTATTACTTGGTCCGGATGTGTTCCTGTAAGAGGTTGTGGGGTATGGGCAGTGCTTATCCTGCTGTGAGTATGTGTGTGTCTTGCAAGGTGCTATGGTGACATTATTACCTACTAGCTTCCAACTAGCATGGCTGTTTCTGTTCACACACTACTATTATGGAAATCCACCAGTTTTGTTTGTGATTCTACATGTCATGCTTTGTGTACTACACATCTATATTCCCTTTACATTCATTCCTACTGTTAAATGATATATTTACTTTAGCACAGTGTTTCTATGTAAGAGTCATGGCTTAGTGGTAAGACATGCAGACTATAGTTGCCAAGATCCTGGGTTCGGGACTCCCAGTGGGATTTTATTTTTCTTTTGAACTGAGTACGGGACCTGTCAATCAAAGTGACTAAGGCACTTTTAAGCAGTTGTAACCGGGTTAGCGCTGGTTTGCTGAGCTCACGCATGCGCACTGGCGGTTAGCTCACGACACAAGCGCACACCCGCTACAACCGCTTAAACGTGCTTACTCTTACAAGACACCGCTATTTTCTTTGAAAGAAAAGAAAACAGGGAGACAGGAAAGTGGTGAAAAAGGGGTCACAAAGAGGGTAAGACAGTAGGGAAACAAGCTTGGGATGTGCAGGAGGGATGTAGGTAAGGCCCATAGCTGCCCATTTCTTCAGCAGCAACAGCTGTGCATATGTATGTAATTTGGTGTGACATTTGAAACCTTCCACCCCTGAGAGAGGTGTCAGGACAACAATAATACCTGTTGTACAGCCAATTTGAATTGATGGGTTCCATGTCCAGTAGACATGTGTGCAGAATGGGCAGCTATGTATGGGGCGTATTTTTTTTGTGGGTACAGAGTGCCCTTTTTTTTTTTTTTTTCAGATGAGAGTGGTATGTCAGGTGAAGGTAGTCGGTACAGCTGGGGAGGTAGGTTGGGTAGGTTAACAGACAAGACAAACAAGACGCATACAGGGGCGGTGTATGACACGTGTGGGGGGGGTTACACAATTGACGGGGATGGAGGTTGGGATGTCCAGAGCCCATGAGCCCACAGATGGCAACAGTGGAACTGATATCCCCACCCATAGGCAGTTGCCACTGTTCCTTCACTGCCCAGGACCGGGCTGTGTAGGCGGGGCAACGGGCAAGCCCGTTAGTTGCGCCACCCGTGCCTCGAGCTGGTGTACGGGCTCGAGGACAGAGTCCCGAATCTCCCTACGCACCACAGTCCAGACGCTACGGAGGGTGAGTGGTGGATCTCCTCCGGCCACACTTGCAGAGGGGCGAGCCCGTCCTGCAGCTTCCACCCGCAGGTGGCACAGGGCCACCGGAGGAGGGTCCGGACTCGGCACTAGTGCCAGGTGCACTCGCCAGCTGAGGTGGGAGAGGTGGGTCCGCCGGAACCCGCCTTCCCTGTTGTTCTATGTTTTGCATTATGTCATAACAGTTTGGGTTAGTGACATATAAATACCATTCACAGTTAGTTTTAACAGCATGCATTAGTATTCCCATTAACCACACACCCAGTTATTCACACCATTGAACAGCGTGCATAGCACATGCATAATTTCAACAGTAATACACAGTCCAACAACATGCAGGGTTGGTTGATGGCAACAGGCCATCAGGTGTGGATGTATGAACAGGGTGGATGCATCAACAGACATGCAAATATATATGACCCAACAGGACAGATGTCCAGGGGTGGTAATTGTGATTGCACATACCATTTTCCCGTGGAATGGGTTATAGATGGTTAGAGGGTGGGGTAAATCAGACATATTATTAACACCTTCGAATACAACCACATATGCTGTACATTTATAATAGCTACAGTTATATACACACTACTGTTCTGACTACAGTGTCCTATATGTTAACTACTTAACCTTGCAGATGGGACTGTTACTGCAACATAAGTCTACATTTTATTGCTGTTCATACACAAGTCATATCGAAATTTGTGCAGATACATCTCCTGTTAACTGTTCTTTCTATAACTGTAGACAGGTGTGGATGTTTGGGATATCAGACAGTCATCCTATCTGCATATTTCAGATTGGGAGCAGCATATCCAGATTTTGGTGTACACATTCCACATGCAGCAACACTTTGAACAGATGTTTCTGTTTGGTTTTGGGTCTCACATGCATTTAATTATGTCCTGACTGCAGTATACTTTATTCAGGGGTTATTACTACTGTAGTGCTGTATTCCTGACACTTTCTCACACTCTCTCACTTGCTTTCATGTTACTATTCAGACTGGTACTTCTAGGCTTTATTGACATGTTTTAACAGAAATTATTGCAGTTCTTTCCAGCACTCTCACTTCTGTCATGTTTCAGTATTTCCACAAGTATACATCTCACACAGGTGGATTCATCCTCTTCTGCAGCTATACTTTACCTGCTGCTGCTGTTTGTGTACTATTTTCTTAAAGGCAGGGCAGTTTTATTTACAAATATGTGTTGGACAGTCTCATGATTAGTTTCAACTTACAGGCTGGGAACTGTTGTAATCAGGCAATACTTGCATACACTTTCACACTCTGTGAGTTGCAGATTTAATTCCTTCCTGGCTACACTGCACTCTTATGCTAACTGTCATACATTTATATATCTTTACAGTTACTAGTAGTGGATTACTGACCTGCCTGGTGGCGCAACCGCACCAGCCTATCAGCATAGGCTCTGCGGTTCGCAGAACGGACACCTGCAGCTGTAATATAAATGAAGTAATATTGGAATACACATCTCCATGATTTCAGGTAGTTTAACTTTCTACAAACATAATTAATTTATACTTACTCAGTGGTGGGGCGTTGGGTGATTGCCGGGCCTCCTGGATCCAACGGTTCAGTTGGTCCTGCTTACGTCTCTTCAGGTCCGCATGGTGGTGACGGACCTGCTCACCTGTCCTAGGAATTCCTGTGGCACTGGTGAGTTCATGAGCCAACTGGTCCCACGCCTCAGCCTTGTACGCTCCCCAAAGGACCTGGCCCTGCATGAGTTGAGCCTCATGGTTATGGACTAGGAGCCAGGCCATGTACCTGGACTCCTCAACACCCCACCTCTGTGCTCGGAAGCGACTACCCTCACCTACACCTGACATTCTAACTGCAGGTCTGTTCTACAATCGTTTATGCTGTGTATTCCCGCCTATGGGGCTTATATAGTCCGTTTTTCCCGCACATATCTGTGATTGGCCAGTTTGGAATTGTATCAACTTCAGTAAACCTGCATTGTCATGCTGTAGTTTGTATTCATTCCTATATATGAGCTGATATTGCATTTCTATGAACTGCTGTCATGGCTTAGTGGTTCTGTACCTTGACTATGGTGTATAGTATCCTGGCCACAGCTTTTTATTTTTCAGGACTGTCTAGACATGTTGAGGGGTGTGTCTGTGTAAAGGCATTTTGGATATGGCTTGCTCACCGTTGCCCGTCGGTTAGCTCGTTTGCGCGGTGCGCAGCTCCGCGCAAACGGGGTACGCCGGTTTAACACTTATTTGGCTATTGGCAAGCATGTGCCGCTTAGCGCAATTAGGGGCACATATAATCAGCGTGGTAAACCACTGCTCGGCTACAGGCACTCATTTTGCACCAGTTAAACCTATGCTTATCTACGGGCACATAATCTCACTCTGTTGAACTGTAGCTCAGCTATGGGCATATAAGGCAGTTTATATTCATTTCTTAGCTCACATTTATTCAATATAAATAGGCTATTACATTGCATTTTACATATATTCTGGTTTTATGTGTACATATATGTGTCAGAGACTTGTTTCATGCTTATTTTGAGAAAAAAAAATTTGGGTTGTGGGGGCTCGAACCATGGATGCCTGCTCTGCAGCCGGCATCTCTACCGCTTCGCTATTGCTTTCTGGCTTATTTTGCATATGTAGTTCTTATCTGCTTTCCCACTGACTGTTAACTGTAGCTGCGCTTACGCACGCCAGCACACGAGCGCACTCACAGTTAAACATCTTTACAATTTAAAAAATATTAAATGTACATTGATATTTCTTTTATGTTTAATAGTCTGTAGGGGCATGTGTTGTGTTGTGTTTATTCACATTTCCGTGGACTCTGTTGTGGGTGTGTACTTTGGGCACTTTTAGACTTCTGGGGGCGTGTCCGCTTGCAGGGCTCAGCCTACGGACACGCCCCCTACTGTCTTACACGGCCGTGTTCGACTTGGGTGTGATTCAGCATGCTCTCATGAATATGCAGAGCATGCTGACATCACTCAGTTTAACTGCAGCCTCCGTGTAAGAGTTATAACTCTTACACGGAGGCTTCGTGAATCCTGGGGATAATGTTACTAAATAATTTACCACACTATTTTCATATATAAAGAAGCTAAAAATAAAAATAAAAATAAAAGTGTGTGCAATATCATGTTACAAATAAATAACTATAAAAACATAAACATGCAAACAATTACCTTAGAGATTACAAAATCAAGACAAGGTACTGGATGAACTTAAAAACTGAATTGGACTTCAAATATTAAACTATTGTCGAACCTCATCTTTGCAAACTCCTCAGTTTAAGGATGCTACTAATAGAACAAGTTTCATTGAGGCCTGGGAAATTGTACGCATTAAGCTTAATTTGCCAGGATAACTAAAGTTCTTCTAATTTGAGGGGTGTAGGACCACCTCTAATATCTTGAGTCATGTGGTCTATGGCCATAAATTTAAATTTGTGGTCAGCATTTGGCTGGATATGTTTGGCCAAGGTGTTGTCCATTTTGTTTCGACCTATGGCATAAAGATGTTCATACATTCTATCACAGAGTCTACGCTCCATCTTGCCTATATAAAAAGCAGGACAACATGACCATTTGGCCAAATAAACCACTAGTTTTGAATTACAGTTAAACCTGGACTTAAGCTTAAACTGCGCGCCATTGATAACAAACCAGTTTGCCACCTCCACAAATTTACAAAAATTACAGTTCTCACATTTATTCATACCTGCTATTCTAGGAACTTTATGGCACCGTTTTTCTAACAAGTTCTTCAGATTCCTACCACACCTAAATATAACTTTAGGTGAGCTACCTAATTTGTTAAATAACATTTGGTTAGTCCTAAAGAGTTCCCAATTTTTCTGTAATATTTTGATACAGAGGTGGATTTGTACACTAAATGTAGTTATGAAACTAAGTTGAAAAGTTTGATTAAGCTGGCCTTTTGACTCATGAACGTTCATTGTTGCCAACATATCTGAGGCACCAGTGTGTGTACAAAGACCGGAGTCCTCATGGGCAAAATGGGTTTATAAAACTGATTTAACTGATGTAAATTGAGTCCATCTTTACCAGATTTGACCAACTTGATCACAACCAGCGGGTAATAAGGGATTTAATCTCATCTTCATCTACTGCCAGTCGTCCTTTATGGTCCCCGGTGAGTAGTGGCAGCTTCGGGTCTTTTCCGGCAATGGATGCAGCACAGTCGTTTAATGGAAAATTATCGCAGCGAGGTTTGCAGGAAGCTGTTGCCGACAAGGGCACAATGGATGGGGCTCCACCAGCTCAAGGAATTAGTATAGAGTTGGCAAGGTCGGCCCCAGCCTTGTCGAATAACTAGCTACCACCAGACGATCACCAGGTCATGAGGAACCTGCAAGTGAATCCACAAGCAGTCAGTTCAGTGGTCGGGCGAGTGATTACCAACAACATTTCTGATAACACAGGTGGTGTACAATTGTTGTCAGCATGGATTATGGATAGCTTCTCTTTTTCACGGATATCATCACCTAGGGAAGGTGACCACCAGACAACTAGAGGTAACTTTTCCGACTCTCCAGATATTACCACTAAATTAAAATCTTTTGATAGCCATCTTATTAAATTAAAAAAAAAAACTACAATTGGAAATTTCATACTTCTGTGAATGTTTGGCACAGAAGGTAGTTCCAAAGGGTCTGCAATGACAGCAGTACCCTACAGGGCTTGAGAAAGATTCTGTTTTTCATAAAGAACTGTTAGAGTTGTTTGACCGACAAAGCTTCGAATTACTAGAGCTTATGGTCAAACATTACTCCATTTGGGTTGATGGTTTATCTAGTATGGTGACTGAATGGGATAAAAGTATTAATGCTGACTTGGAGTTTACAAGATATAAATATGAATACGGTCAGGTGTTTTCCAGTATAGACCAACATATGTGTAAACTCAAAGCCAATAAAGTTAAAAAATTGGAACGTGACTGTAGGGCATATAATCAGGGTGACGCTTACCCGGCCCTCTCTATAGCACAATTATGGCAGGGAGGCCACTCCTCTCATCCACATCAGGCTAAGGATGTTAATATTAACCTTGACAATTTTCTAACAATGTCCAGATTAACTGGAACATCAACAATGATGGAGAATACTGTGACAATACTCAAATGGATACTTTAAATAATTCTGGCAACAGTACTGTTGCCAGTGCTAGTTGTTCTGGTTTCACAGAAGTTCGGTGGAGTGAGAGACTACAGAATGGTCCTCGTGTTTATTATGATAATAACAAACATCAGAGTAATTTCAATCAAAATCTTAATCAAAACCAGAATTTTTGGAAAGCCAACTACACAGGGGCGAGGCCGAAGCAACAGAAGAGCCTCCAACAGAACAAAGTGAAACCGAAATTCAACAAACACAAGACTTAACTGTTTCAAAGCGTCTTATTGATGAAGCACCTTTTTCTTCTGATGCAATTTTTGCATCAGACTGTGTATCCCATGTGTCAATGTTGACCATGGGTGATGCTCATTCACAGCTTGCTTCAATTACAGCCAAGTATTATCAGTAATAAAGAGGGTGACTTTAAGGTCTACAACTTTTCATCTATTAGTATTTCTTCAGACATTGTGGACTTTTTAGCAAAGGGGCATACTTATGTACCTTTGCAGCACCTGGACCTGGTTAAGTCAATTATTGAAATTAAGTCTTTTACTAGGAAGTTGAACTTCCACTTGATGTTTGGAAATGTCATAGATGCACCAGGAGAGAATGTTTTTCGAGTCTCCAGTACATTCAATCCACCATTACACCTGGTTCTACAAGTTTTTGAACAACTTTGTGAACTTGATATCAGACAAGTTGTTAAGAGTAGTCCTAGATTTAATTACTCTTTCAATACAGTTAGTGAGAAATGTGAATACCTACAGTATATTCAATCCCAAGACATCCGCATTTGTAAACTGGACAAAGGTGGTGGCTTGGTGGTTTTTGACAACACTGACTATATTGAACATATGACAAGATCATTGTCTAGTATTGCTTATCAGTTGAGTTCCCGCTTGGAGGTCAGCAAGGCTTACAGCCTAATTAAGAACTGTGTCAATGACATGTATATAGAGGGCAAAATTGAACATAACTTGTTCAACTATATGACATCTTATCCCACATATCCATCCCTCTTTGGTATTCCCAAAATCCACAAGGACTCACTTAATCCACCTATGAGACCCTTAGTGGATAGTCAAGGTTCACCCACCTACTCTTGTGCTAAGGTTGTTGATGCAATTCTGCAGAAGTACTTGGTCTTTAAGGACCAAATATGTAAGGACTCATGGTCCTTTTTGGCAAAAATCAATAGTTTGCAGTATAGTGAGAATTACAACTTTCTCACCATCGACATTAAGGACCTGTATACTTGTATCCCTCACGACATCAGTATTGAATGGGTAGGCCTCATGTTGAACAAACATGGAGCCACAAGAACTGAGATATCATTTGTGATTGAATTACTTGATTTAGTACTATCAAACAACTCCTTTATTTTTAATAAAGACTTTTACCTTCAAAAAGTAGGTATAGCTATGGATTCCCCGTGTGGCGCTAGTGTAGCAAATTTAATAATGGCCCACTGGGAATCGGAGTTTGTATTTAAGAACAACAATGTCCTAAAGGTTCTCGTGTTTTACACTAGATACCTTGATGACATTTTCATCTTATTAAAAGGTGGTCATGAAGTCAGCAGGTATGTGTTGGAATCATTTAATCAATCAACACAATTTTTAGAATTTACATCTACATTTGACACAGAAGCCATAGCGTACTTGGATATCTGATTGAGTAAGAACAGGTCACTGGGTTGTTACATGGCCAAAATACATAGGAAAAGTACATATTCTAGTTCTTTTCTCCATTTCTCTAGTTGCCATCCATTTCATCAGAAACGCTCTGTCATCAAGGGCCAGTTAGTTAGGGCTTCCCGTATAATAAGCCAAGAAGTAGATTTTGTAGAGGAATGTAAGTTCCTGAAAAGTTTATTCTTACACCGAAGCTATCCTGAAACCCTACTGGACTCCTTGATTGAGGAGGTTAGTTCAAAAAGGTTAAATCAGTTTTATAAACGCATTTTGCCCATGAGGACTCCGGTCTTTGTACACACTGGTGCCTCAGACATGTTGGCAACAATGAACGTTCATGAGTCAAGAGGCCAGCGTAATCAAACTTTTCAACTTAGTTTCATAACTACGTTTAGTTTACAAAGCCACCTCTGTATCAAAATATTACAGAAAAATTGGGAACTCTTTAGGACTAACCAAATGTTATTTAACAAATTAGGTAGCTCACCTAAAGTTATATTTAGGTGTGGTAGGAATCTGAAGAACCTGTTAGAAAAACAGTGTCATGGAGTTCCTAGAATAGTAGGTATGAATAAATGTGAGAACTGTAATTTTTGTAAATTTGTGGAGGTGGCAAACTGGTTTGTTATCAATGGAGCGCAGTTTAAGCTTAAGTCCAGGTTTAACTGTAATTCAAAACTTTTTTATGGTTTATTTGGCTAAATGTGCATGTTGTCCTGCTTTTTATATAGGCAAGACGGAGCGTAGACTCCGTGATAGAATGTATGAACATCTTTATGCCATAGGTCGAAACAAAATGGACAATGCTTTGGCCAAACATATTTTTATTTTTAGCTTCTTTATATATGAAAATAGTGTGGTAAATTACTTAGTAGCATTATATGTTCACTGTGTTCTATATAATCTGTATTATTTTACCCAGTGGACATATGATGTACTCATGTAAAAGACCGTGTTGTTATATTGCAGCATTAGTTTTGGTTTATCACTTTAAGTTAATTTTCGTGTAACTACGTCTATGATTGGTTAAGATGACCCACTGGTTTTCAAATGAGCTTTTAAAATGAGTGCTATATTTTTGTTTTTTTTACTTCTGATGAAGTTTGCATACTGAGCAAACGAAAAGCACTTTAAGTTGAAAGTCAAATAAACCTTTGGTGTTTTACTCAGCTGCTGTCGTGACCGTTTTTTTGGATTTTATTGGTAGAATCTATCTTTTTAGAACCTGACAATGTCTGTTTATTGTCTGCAGGTGTTGGGGAACTGCAAGTGTTGAGTATGCATGCTGACTGCTACGCAATGCCTCTTAGCATGTTTATGTGGTGTAAATCAAAAGATGTAACAATGTACCTTTTTAGAAGCTAACAATGTCTGCTTATTGTCTATAGGTTTTGTGTATGCATGCTGAGTGCCATGCAACACTGCTTAGTGTGTTTGCATAATGGAAGACAAAAGATGTAACAATGTATCTTTTTAAAATTGAAAATGTCTATTGTTCACAACATTATGCCATGTTTGTGCAGAGGTGAGTAATGCACAAATGAGGCAAGCAAAGCTCAACGTGCATTATTGTTGTAAAAAGTGTATATTAGTTTTCATCACTAAAATATAAAGGTGGGATTTAAACTATGTTTTACATATCCTATGTGCTGTGTGTTTCATCATGTTTAGCAACTATTTGTTTCAACATATTTGTGCTAAGCCACTCACTGTGCAAATATTGATATTAGAAAAACATAAATAACATTGGCAAAATATATTTTAACACAAATTACAGATTTTTACACAACTCTGGATGTGGACTATTATACTAAGGAACCTACAGAACACACTAGGAGTGTCTTATCTTTCTTTCCTACAGAAATAACTTTGCAGCAGGAAAGCAAATCATGTGCATACAAGCAATTCCCATTCCTCCACAGTATTAACAAGAGACTTGTGCACACTTTGTTTGTACATGTGTGGCTTATTTATTTAGTGCAATGAGTGATCACACAACCATTTATGACTATTGTTTACACCAATGCAACTATGTCTTACCCTCGTATTGTGTTTGTTCTTCTCTTATCTGAGCTGTACTCTCAGACATACAGTGTTTAGAGCATTTTGTATCATTGTTCTTTAAATGTATGGTAAAAATACATGAAAGTGAAAAACAGTTTTCAGAAAAGCAGGAGACTGGCTATTAGTGAGCAAAAATGAGAAATATGTGCTGTTTACTTAGTTTTAAAAGCATGATAAAGTTCCTTCTACACTATGTAAGTGTATCCTGGGTGACACACCCAATGCAGGTAAGGTAGTCTGAATTACTGCTGTATCTTCCTTCTCCCTCCCACTAATCAGTCACAGTTGCAATCCATTAGTAACTAACAGTGAGGTAGTGCCTACACTTTGTTTACACCTGCTACATAAAGTCAAAAGTTTGTGGTTCAGGAATTCTGAGTTCACACCTCAGTTGCATTTTCATCAAGCTCAGAGGCCTGAATCTACACTATAAAAAATGTAACCATGTAGATAGGGAACTTGAAGGTGAGGAGACTTATCTATCTGGATAAAACAGAAAATTGCTATTCCTTTTGACTTATCTGCAGCGAAAGCTTCTAATCTTACTCAGGTGTGATTGTATTTTTCAAGTACATTCTAGATTTTGTAACATGTCCTAAAGCAATATATATATACATATATATATATATATATATATATATGGATCTAGGATGTTTGCTCGAATAAGCAAACGTCCAAATCCATAACAACCGAACACACTTTAATGAAAGCGTTTTTATCAAAAAAGCACTTTTGTTAAAGCGTGTTACAAAAAAAAAACAACCCCCCCACTACATTAACATTTTAACAGGGGGCCTTCACCCCCCTGCACCCCCCATGTGGGGGGCTGTACCCCCACACCCCCCTACTTAAATATTCTCCATCCGAGACCACACTACAGTGGGGAAAAGGGAATTTTCCCTTACCCGCACCATAGTACCGCCTCAGCAACTGGCATACTTATGAGAAAGTGCTTCTTCGGTGAAAAGCACTTTCACATAAGTATGCCCGACCGTTTGGGTTTCGGACGTTTGCTCATTCGAGCAAACGTCTGGAACCCACATATATATATATATATATATATATATATATATATATATATATATACAATAGAAAATGGAACTTTTATCTGTCTGCAATTCTTATAGCTCACTGTTGGCATAGGCATTTTTTTGGCAGGCATTTACGTTTCTCAGAAAGAGATGTTATTAATTTTCATCAAAATTGTTATTGTTAAAATTGATTAGCTTACAATCTTCTATGTTATTTCAGACAAATGTAATGTACTATGTCCATGACACAGGGTATTATGCATCTAAGATGGCCTATAGACACCTCCATGGGAGTGGTGAGCACAGTGAGATGTGACTGGATATCATATAAAATTTATGTTTGTGCTGTAAATGTGAGATGTGACTGGATATCATATAAAATTCATGTTTCTGTTGTAAATGTGTACACATTGTGCGGATTGCGTTGAAAGCATATATAACAACTGAATTATGTGGTATTCCTTGGTTTGTACAAACTTCGATTTGCTTGTTGTTTTGGGGTGGGGGAGTCAACTGCCATTTTTGTGATGCCACAACAGAAGTTGTGTTTCAAGAGGTTTGCTCTTGAAAATGTATATTCATCCTGTTATTTCAATGGGAAACAATATATTACTAAAGTTGTATTCCTTGTTTTGGAGCACATTGTTTGTGTGTGAGTGTGATATGGTACAATCACATAACCTTCAATTTTAATAACTGAAATGTGTGTGACTCCAGTGCTTAATGTTGAAAATATATACGTATATGAGCAGGGATGTACTTATGTGACCTTTATGTGTTGTAGCCTTCTCTGTTTTATGTCACTCAGGATTATGGCACCCAAGTGTAAAAATCCATGTAACCACCCTTTCATTGACTCTGAAAAGTATGCCATAGTGCAGGTGTTCAGATACCAGGGTGCTTTTCTGCTTCAGAGAGGATGTGGGGGTATGGCTGACAGAATGCAGATTTGGAACCAGATAGTCAGTGATGTCAGTACTGTAGGAGGGTGCACAAGGATTTATGATTGCCTGTGAGCATCTGGCTAAAGGGAAGGGGGCTGCTAACAAGCCATCACTGCCACCAAATGAAGAGCTCCTGCTCACTGACAGAGATCCAGAGAGCTCAGTGGAAATTGCATACAACATGTGATTAATGCTGGTGTTGATGTGTCTAGGAAGACAACTATGTTCCAGGAGGAGCTTCCAGTTAAGCTTACATATGGAAAGTTTTGTGATTCGCCTATAGAGTAAAATATAGAAAAATGTATCTAATACTTCCTGTTTATTTTATGAACCTAGTGATAAATTTATAGACTTAATGACATATTTGTTTATTACACATTGGGCTGTGGGTGGAAGTAACAGCCAAATTTTAGTTAAAACTATTGTTAATGGACATTTAGGCAAAATTGTCTATTAGATATTTCCCCTGTGTTATTGCAATTGTGATGTTTAATTTGCATCCTTACCTTGCTTAATTTCTTTCAAGACCATTCTCCCTACCAAGTCAGAGGACTCATCTACTCATGGTAAGCCAAACCTTTTTCTTTGATTATTGATGACCATTTGTCAGATATATATATTTATCTGTATGTGTGACATGGGTGTAATGAGTGTGTCTACTGCTGTACCATATGTGATGGTGTGACCAGTGTTAATTTATCATATACATTTTTTTAAATATTTAGTGTAGTATTACTTTTGTTCCTGTGTTTGTTGCATATTGTTGCAGGTGATCCTGACAGTGGATGTGTAGGACTCTTATCATTTGATGTTGGAGTATCACCAGACACTGATGATGGTGGCCAAACAGAGGCACAGTTGGATGGTGCAGGGGTTGAGTCTGACACTGAGGTTGACATTCAGCCATCTCTTGTATTTCTCTAAGACACAGTCAGTAGTCTTAAGCATACCTATTCTACTTAGCCCTCAGATATTGGAGAGGTGGAGGGTGACACAATTGATCAGGTTATTGTGGTTACTGCAGCTTCAGTGTAGGTTGACTCTGGCCATAGGCAAAATGGATGGGAGGTGCCATGGAGGAGGGTAGTTAGGGGTGTTTGGAGGAGGTCTGCTGTCCACCCTCCACCTGATCCTGGTGTGCCTTCATGTGCCACTTGATGTATTTTTAGCACCATCAAGGAGGTGGAGACACATTCCAATAGGGCCTCCTAGGACATTCTTAAAGTTCTAGATGTGGCACAGGCTGATGGGCATGACTGCCTCTGCCATGTGGCTGATTCAATGCATCGGGTAAATGACTCTACAGAACAGGCAGTGTCTGTGATAGAACATCTGCTGGGAGGGGGATGGCATCCATGTGGACATAGATCAGTAGTATCATCTGATGTTAGCCAACATGGCCATGCCCGAGCATGCTCCTGTAGTGGCACTACTTCCACTGCTCTATCAGTGATTGAGGTGTCCACACCAGACATGCTAGGCCATGAGGTCACGATCCTGGGCATACTTGTGAGGAGAACTCATCCAGCAGACATCAGTCACTTTCAGGTAGCAACTGCACATCTAACCATGGGCTTGGATGTGCCAGTCCAATTCCTGTATGAGTCAGTTTTTGTGGTTGGAGCGATGATGATGAACTGTTACCTGTACCATGCATGGAGCACACCTGTCTGACATTCCAGGAAGTAGAGCTAGCACAGATCTTGGCTGTGTTTCTACAGACACTCACACACATGTCCCACTTTGAGTGCCCATACAGACAAACACACATAACAGTTACAGCTCAGTCTCAATGGCCATTTGATAATTTATCAACATTTCTGCCTGTCTGTCTTCCTTACTCACACACACTCACTATCTTTTGTGTCAGCCTTGGCCTCCTGCCCCCCCCCCAACACACACAACACCCTGTACAAATGATGATAACTGTGCCATATCCTTGATTGGGTCTACTTCATTTGCCCTAACTTCCAATTGACCGACACCCATTTGCCCAACACCAAATGACCGAAATTTCATTTGACTGAAATTTCATTTGACCGACACTTCATTTGACCGACAAGTATTATTGGCAAGTAAATGGGATATGCCCCCTTCCCCACTGTAATGCGACCCTGGAGTTAGAATATATAGTTAGGGGGGTGTGGGGGGTACAGCCCCCCCACTTAATTTCATATTATATTGTTTAGTTTTGCTTTAATATTGCTTAGTAAAACAAAAGTGCCCCCCACACCCCCCCAACTATATATATATTCTAACTCCAGGGTCGCACTACAGTGGGGAAGGCAGCATATCCCATTTACTTGCCAATAATACTTGTTGGTCAAATGAAATTTTGGTCAAATGAAATTTTGGTCAAATGGGGTCGGGCAAATGGGTGTCGGGCAATCGGAAGTTAGGGCAAATGAAGTAGATTCTATTTTTTTGAATTCAGGGATACATAAGTCTTTTGTCTGAGGCACAGGGTGCATAGTTGACTCAGTCTTTAGTATATACAGTATGTGCTTGTGATGCTCTTTTGAAAATTGTACTGCTTTCTTACAGGTTTTTGTAATCTGTGTATCTTTGATGCATGAGGCCTATCAGTTAATAATGAACACATCTATTGACATATGTCAGTGCTGTCACATATTGATGTCATTGCTGTAAAAATCACTAACATTCTACTTATTTATATAAGCAAGTAACAGTATGCAAGGATATGATATTTATTTGTGTTCTTAGCCATCTACTTTCCTATTCCAGGATCAACACTTACCTTGATAGTCCGTCAGTTACAAGTGTTTTATGTCAGGGTTAACTCTGTGTGATGCTAGCAGTACACAGTCATTACATTGGTAAATAAAGGTTGAGAGCACTGCCTGGCATCAATTTTACTGTATGATGTGCATACGTCAAAAGTTGTACCTTTTGACGTGGTGAATATGTTTTCTATCTGTTGCCTCTTAGCCAGACAGCTGGTGGTTCTTCCTCTAATTCCTCACCTATGTGTGGCTGTGGTGACCTTCCCAGTAGTGGTGGGATGTGCACACCTTCCCCCTGGTATTCTTCCTGAAGCTGTTTTCTCAGAATAATATTGTGAAGGATAGCACAGCCAGTGACAATTTCAGCACAAGTACTGCAGGGCTCCCCCTAATGTATCTTGGCACTGGAATACTGACATCAGCAGCCCAAACACATGCTCTATGATATTTCTTGTTTGCGCATGTACCTCTTTATAGAGTTCTTTGATGGTTGTGTGTGCATTTCTGATGGGTGTCAGCAGCAACTATTTGAGTGCATACCCTGCATCACCCAGTAAATAACATTATGGGATATCCCTCCTAGAAAACCTCTGATAGAGTTGAGAGTTGTGCCAGATATGGGAGTCATGGTAAGTGCCAGGGTTGCCTGCATACACATTCAGTATGATTCCCTTAACATTTTGCTACCTGGCAATTAATGGGGTAGAAGGCCTTTCTGTTTATGTGCAACCTTCCCTGTTCCCCGGGTGGTGCTTTAATTTCAATGTACATGCAGCCTATTGCACCCAGGACTTCAGAGAGGTGTGCTACAGGGTAGAAATCCTGCATAGTTGTAGCTCTGTCCTCAGGTGTACAGGGGAAAATGTATGTAGTCACTGGCATGTTGTTCCATAGCATTCAGGAGTTGATGAAGGATCCTGGATGCTGATGCCTGTGACATCCCCAGGATATCCCCTGTTGTTCTTTGGAAGGTTCCTGTAGCGAATATTCTGAATGCTAGATATACCTTAGTCTCCATAGGTATTGTTTTCCCTTGGATTCCCCTTGTTGTTAGTTGAGGATGACAAAGATTGCAGAGTTCCTGTAGTGTATCTCTATCCAGCCTGTACCAGTCTACAGTTTCCACCTTATGCAGACCATGAAAAGTTAAATGGGGTCTAAACACCCTTCTCCTTCTTTGCAGTGGTCTATTAGCAGCAGCAGCAGCATATACTTGGGCCTGATGCACATACACATGCAGAAGAGCAACAGCAGCCTCTAACATTCTTTCTGTGTAGAGTAGTTCCCATGGCTGTATTCCAATAGGTGCTGGAATTTGAGGCCAAAACCTGCACTAAGTGTAGACAATTGCTATATAGCTTGTTGAGTAACTCTTCTGTTTAATTTCTGCAAGTCTTTTGGAACACATTCCTAAGTCAAAGTATGATTAAACTTCACAAAATGAGTACTGTTTCAATCTTTGATGTTAGCCAGAAGTGCTCTCAGCAACACCTGCAATGTGCCCAGAACTGACTCCTTCTGCAATTCATGCAGAGTTACATGTATCAGTAACATATATCTAAGTGTGACTGCAAATTCTTTATTATGAGACCTATTGCTCCTACTACTATTGGAACTGACTGAATATCCTTCTTCCACATTGTCCTCATTTCTGCCTATAAATCCTGGTATTTTATGACTTTGTGTGTCTTTTTATGTGAGACACCGTAGTCACTGGGTATAGCAATTTCAATGATCAATGTTACTTTGTCTTCTTTTCATGTACTACTATATCTGGTTTTCTTGCATCTATTTTTTGAACTGCTGGCAATGGGTGATCCCATTTGATATAAACTTCATTTTCTATAATGCTTTGTGGCTCATGTTTCCAATGCTTCTCACCTACTTCAATATTATGATGTTTGAGCAATCCCCAAAGCAACAGTCTTGTCACATTATTATGCCTTTCTGTATACAGGCCTTTTGCCATTAATGTATCACACCTGGCAACAAGATGTGTGACTGTCTCAAATTCTGTGTTACAAAACCTGCATTTATCTGTTTCTCCCACATGTTCAATGGAGTTTGTAAACCAGCATGTATGTAGTCCATAATCCTTGGGTACCAATATTAGTCTTTTATCTTTTGGTTTAAGTTCACCTCTCCTTAATCATTCCTGCATTAGATCCTGATTGACATAAGGTTCTTCCAGGAGTTTTCCATACTTGCAACTATATTTATACATTTTCTACATTTCTTGCCTTCTCATTTGATCCTTCACCTTATATTCTTTCTTCCATTTTTGGCACATTCAGGTTCTGCTTGATTTTTATCTACTTTTGGTTTGATTTCCATTCTTGATTGACACCAATATGCTTCTAATAAACTAAACAGGGAAGTCATCTTAGAATTATTCTTCCTCATGTTTTCAAACTTTCACTATGTTTGTATCTTGCAAGATCAGCATATATGTATGTAGTCTTATGTTTGCAGACCTATACATGTAATCAATTTTGAGGAAGCCCATACATCCTTCAGACCGGGGAATATATAGTCTTGGTATACACTGGTTCTCCTGTTCGATTCTCAGCTGGAGTGCCTTCTGTGTGGAGTCTGCATGTCCTCCCCATGGTTGAGTGGCGTTAGAAAGACATGCGTGAATGGGCATGCCTTCGCTGAAGGTTGGGCATCAGGCTGGCAACTCAGCACCATAAAAATCTACTGCCAATCATTAGCGGACCAGAGTTCCGCTGTGGTGACCCCTAACCGATAAAAGCTGAAAAGACAAAGAAGAAGAAGAAGATACACTGTTTTGTTTTAAATCATTTGATAAGCATGTTGTATTTTTCTTGTTTTCCTGCCCAGCTGATCCAATTCCTTTTGGGGCCAATCACCCCAAAACTGTAAGATAGAACAGGAAGAGCAAATTGGTTTATTATAGCTTGGACTTTATTCCTAGATGTCAGAGCTGTTTTCAGAATTAATTTTAGTCTTTTAAAATATTGCTTAAAAGTTTTATCCACATTTGTTCATATTTTATTGTTGATCTTTCATCAATTCCCAAATATTTATACATGCCCTCTTGCTCAAGTTTTTTTATCTTACATTCCTGTCCCAAACTGATATTTTCCTGGTGCTGCAGCTTTCCTGCTTTAAAGGTTGCTTTTTCACATTTATCAAGACCAAATGACATTCTTATATCATCTGAGAAAGTTTTAACCACTTGCAGTTGTGCTTTCAGTTCCTCATATGATGAATTATATAGTTTTTTTTAAGCAATTTCTATTAGAAATACTGATGAATATATAATGAAAAATTTTAAAGAATGAACCATTTTAAATTATGTTAAAAGAAAATGATCATACAGAAAATAAATTATAACTATATACAAAGTCGTTCACCATAGATCTTAAAATGACAACTAAAATAATTTTATATATATGATAATTACTATAATATTAAACTATTTTTGTAACAAGTCATAACTTTTGTTCTGTTATATGCAGAAGTATTCCTAGAACATCTAAATCTGATGGTCGTTTTTTTCCAAACAACAAACTTCATTAAGAAGACTTTTAAATTCTTGTAATGATGGAGAAGATTTTGATTTCCAATTCCTTGTAATTATCTTTCTAGCTATAGCTAGTATAGAGCAAGTCAAGGGGTAGCTAGATACCTTTGTACAGGCTGGAAATGGAGTATTAAATAATATCAAAGATTTAGATAAAGTGAAATTATCTGTGAATATTACCTGCATAAAAGTCTTTATATCTTCCCAGAATTGTTTTATTTCAGTACAATCAAAGAACATATGAGACCAATCAGTATTTAATTATTACATCTCCAACAAATTACATCTTTTTTGTCAGTCTTACTCATTATAAGTGGAGTAATAAAAGATCTATTCATATATTTCCAGGCAAATATTTTCCATTTGAGTGAAGATGCAGTCAAACTTGATGGTTTTAATATATTAGTTTTATCTTAATCTGTAGGAAGTTGGTTATTAATGGTATGAAAGAAGTTCCAATGACTATCAGGGAAATCATCTAAGTCCGATTTTATAGCCTTATATATATGTAATAATTTGTTAGCAATTAGAGAGATATTCTGATTTGATAAAATCATGTATTGTATTAAATTAGGAATTACTTTCTTTGTTGTAGAGGACATTAATTCAATATTATTTAGTATAAATTTCCTTACTTCTCAATTCAAATTCAAATTCAGCATTAAGTGTATTAATTGATTTCAAGTTGTTGTTCGTCATCATTTGATACCAAGAAATTAAGTTTTTCTGTTGAAAAAATATCATTTTTATAGAATCTGTAGTAAAAAGAATTCCTTGTGTATGAGCTATGGGGAAAAGTAGGAATAACCAATCTTTATATACGTTATATTTAAGTATAAAGTTTCTAAAAGATTTTAGTAGAAGTGTTAAATAATTACTTTTACATTTATGAGAAGGGAAAACAGAGAACTGATCTTTCAAAATCCAGATAGAGGGGTATTTATAAATGACAATTTTTGAGGAATATTATTTTTTAATGTATCCAACATTAATGTTTCAATACATTTTTTCCATTTAGCTTGATATTTAACATCAATTAGAAAAGATATCACCTTAATCATGGATGAGATTGAATAAAATTCTAAATTTGGCATAGCTATGCCTCCATTGTTCCAATTTTTCATATGGTAAGTTAATGCAATTCTGGGTTTATTTGAAAATCATAAGAATTTATGAAACAGTACATTAATTTTTTTATTATTGAATTTGGGGGAGATAAAGAAATTGATTGAACAATGTAAAGTATTTTAAGGAGTAGAATCATTTTAATAATAGTGAGTTTTTCATCCATGGAAAAAGGTATTTTGTTCCAATGTTTTATCAAGATTTCCATTGTTGTAAGACTTTTATTATAATTAATTTGTATGATATCTTTAATATTTTTGGCAATTAAAATACCTAAATAAAGAAATTAATCAGATTGTGCTAGATAGTTTTTATAATCATCATGTAGATTTAAATTGCTTTGTCCAATTAAGAGAATTTGTGTCTTATTATTGTTAAAAGTTAGACCTGATTTTTTTTGGAAGAGGTTCATATTTTTGAAGAGAGCTTGAATATATGAGCTTTCATCTGCAAGGGTAAGGAGAACAAACATCTGTATTTTAGTGGATAATTTGGAATTTAGTTTATAACCTACTATATCATTATCCCATCTAATTAAATTTGCCCATGGTTCCATAATTAATGTGAACAATAATGGGGGTAAAGGGCATCCTTGTTTAGTACCCTTAATTACTGGTATGTTTTGAGAAATACTAGTGCCAATTTTAATGTATGCTTGACTACCTATATATAACTGTGATATGAGATTTATAAATTTATGGGAGAAATTCTGTTCTTCTAAAAGAATGAATAAGTAGTCCCAATTAATTGAATCAAATGCACAGTTAATATCTAAACTAACCAGCGTCAGATTCTTGTACAAATGCTTAACCGATTCAATCAAAATGAATGTTCTTTTTATGTTATCATAATAATTCCTATTTACTATAAATCCTGTTTGATCTTTGTCTATCAAATTTGGTAAAAAACATTTTAATCTGTCTGCAAATATGGGCATGCACATTTTGTAATCTATATTAAGTAAAGAAATGGGTCTATATGAGGAACATTTGGTTGGGTCTTTATTAGGTTTCAATATGGGAGAAATAAAAGTATATTTCCATGAGGGAGGGATTTTATTAAAATGTTGAGAAGAATTAAAAACTTCATGAAGTAATTTTAATGCTTTATTAGGTAATACTTTATATATTTCTGGTATAATGCCATCATTACCTGGGGCTTTATTTTGTTTTAATTTTTTAATGTGTGTCTGAATGTCATTAAGAGATATAGGTTTGTCTATATTATTTTTTTGATCTATAGATACTTTTTTGTTAGTATATTTATTAATAAAGGCTTTAATATCTTCCTTTGGATCACTTGTATTGGAATTTAAATTAATATTATTAAAACATTCCCTAAATTCAGATATAATGTTTTGTAAATTTGAGACAATCTTTTTTGGGGGGAGGGTGAATATATTTCATTAATATGATTAATTTTATTTAATATTTTAGTTTTATTTGCTAACAACTTTAAAGATTTAGGGTTTGTTGAGAAGTTTATTAGCTTAAACTTTTCTAAAATAATTTTCGTTTTATGATTTAATATTTCCAGATATTTGCTATTTAAAGAATTTATTTTTTGTTTATCAGTCATGCATTTCTTTTTTATGCTTAAGCTTTAAATTATTTAACTTAAGTTGTATATCACAAAGTTATTTTTCCCATAAATTCCTTTTATTTTGATACCAACTTATAATTCTTCCATATAAACATGCGTTTAAAGCATTCCAAATATATATTTCAGATATGTTATTGGTGCTATTAAGCTCTATAAAGTTTTGGGTTTCTAATGATATAAACTGTTTAAATTCTTCTAGTTTTGTAATGTAAGCAGGCATTCTTTTGATTTGAATACAATAAGTATTATTAATGAGTAATTAAAAAGTTATAGAATTATGGTCAGAAAGAGGACAAGTTATTACTTTTGTTTTGATTAGGGAATATGTTAAATCTTTACAGATTAAAATTCTATCTATTCTAGAATGAGAGTTATGCCTATGGGAATAAAAAGTGTAAAACAATGAATTCGGGTCAGCAAAATTATCAATGTCTTTTCATAGGAATAAGTCAATAAAGTCTTTTAACTTTTTAGCCGAAGCTGAAGTTTTCCTTTTACCTTTATTAGTAGTGTCATTAGAATCTAGAATGCAATTAAAGTCTCCTGCTAGAATTATGTTTCCTTTTGCAAAATGAACAATCTGGCCTAGATGTTGTCTAACTACATTAGTTCTTATACCTGGAATCCAGTATATATTGACTAAAGTATAAATATTTTTATTTAATTATATAATTATCGCTCAAAACATACCTTTATTATCCTTGTAAACATCAATTATTTTAGGCATGTGCAATGTATTATTCCATATGATAGCCACTCCTCTTTGTTTTTGAGAGTGTTCTGAGCTTACCAATACAGAGCAAGATTTATTATTAAGTTTAGATATGTCTTCAGAAATTAAGTGGGTTTCTTGTAGAAATATTAGTTGTGATTTATGAAGCTTAAGATATTTAAATAAATTACGTCTGTTATCTGGATTATTCAAGCCATTGATGTTGATTGAAATACCTTTTATTACTGTCATCTTATAAGTAAGTTATATGTATAAGGAATTGATCATCAGGTTATATAATTGTGATATCTAAAAGGAATACTGTATGATATTTCCCAGTTGGATAGAACAAAAATGCTAGTCAGATAGTTTTGGATGTACTTTCTTTTCAAATTAATGGTGAATATTAACAGGACAATTAAAAAACTTTTGTTATAACTAAATAATAAAACAATATTTACAACCCAGTCCCTTCTGGAGTAAAAAACTCCCAATTAAGGTGACATACTATCACCTAAATTAACCTTCAAACTTGTAGCAACATTGAATCAGCTTCTGGGTAAATAAAAATGATGTTAATCTTCAAATAAGAAATATATATCTTCCTTTCTCTGTTTCATAAGAAGGAAGAAAGAACAACTACTAACACTTCTATTATATTTGGAATACTCTAATTACCAATGAAAGAAAGTATTTTAGAATATAACAAATAGTTCATTAATCACAAAATAATTACATTTTAAACAATTTAATATAAAATAAGCATTCTATTGGACTAGAAATATATGCATCACACTTATTCTATTTCTATTTCCTTATGAATATACCAATTTACAGAAGTATATAATACTACACTACTTTCCAGTTCTTTCCAAAGTGTATGTTATTGGGTGAATCTGTTATTGGGGCAACAGTTGGAATTAAATTAATGATGTATAAGTTCATTGACTCAATTGCCAATTTTTTTAATTGAAGTCATTAGTAAGTTTTCCACATTTTGGCCATTTATTCCAGATCTGGTGAAGGGCACTTCATCTCCTATGATTACATAATTTGAATATGGGTGGTTGAAAACAACAGTGTCATTGCTGCGTTAGCGAGTAGCCGACACTCTGAACACAAACGCTGATGAACATACTGTTGTTGCAATACCTCTCTACTGTACTAATCTTCGCAAAATACCCCAATCTCCATCTTAAGCCCCTGGCCCCCTTCCCATGAAATTGTGCTTTTCTGTGAAACCATTGACAACTTATTACAGATTGAGATAATCAGAATGATGATAAACATTTGACTGTCATACTTCAGAACCTTATGAAAAGTCATGTTAACACAAAACCTGTTATCTATAGCAATATAAATGTCCCTATTTGTTTTCCTTTATCAAAACCCCTTGATTTAACAGGTTGGGTGTTATGTGTAAATGGAGCATGAAACTGGCTGATCAGATTATCTGGAGTATATTTCTAAAATATTTACAAGGCCAGCAGTATTTTGATAAAACGAAGGGCACCATCTGTGTTTCTTTTACTGTATAAGTTGTTATCATGCTGAATAACTTTCAATTTCTTATTAATTTATTACATACATGTCAACCAGTAACAGTGTAATGATTAACTCAAAAACATTTGAGGTATTTCATAACATTAGTATTAACATTGTCAAAACAACTCTTTAAAAGCATCAGGTGCCTCAGTAAAATTACACTTCAAATATAACAGCTGATTCATGATTCCCAACAAACTGCTGGGTAAACCACATCTGTATGAGGAATCCGAGCAGCATCAAACAAGGAAATCACAAAATGATAAGGATCAGACCAAAATATGAATCAAACATCTGAGCACCACCCCAAACCTGAACAGTCAAGATGAATAATTCATTTTCAAACAGCTTTGCTACCTATACAAGCAGCAATGTAAAGCTTTCAACCACCTTCCACCACATTAACAGTGTTGCCCCAATAATGAAAAAGTACCATTAATTCTAAGACAGGTTATTATTGGAAACTAATTTTTTAGCAAGTATAATAGAAAAGATCTTACTAATAATATGTATAATTGTCAAATATATTCTAAACATTAAATATTCAATAATAATTAACTGAAGTAGACTGTAAAGCATTCAATTTGAAATAATCCTTAAAATAGAAATAATTACATACCATATGCCAAGTTATTTATTTTTAATCTTATAGTCTCAAACATCCTTGAAATTCCAACTGTAGCACCATCATTCATTGCGACACTGACCTGTTGCTTCAGAAATCCAGATGCAAAGATGCTAAATAAATGTCTCCATCTTCAGCAAATAAGCACATTCATAATTCATTGTAGGGATTCACTCATAATTTCAAATATTAATAAGAAGGATGTTAAACTGACGTCAACATTTTTACTATTGTCATGAATTAGCCCAAAAGCTAATGTCTATCAATCAGGAGAGACAGAAAATACATACCAGAAACTGTAGAAGTTTGATTTTTTTAGATGGAAGCAAATTAAATAGCAGATGTACTTGTTTATAGTCTGATGCTGTGATGACTTAACCAGCCTTTACTTTTTCCATGAGTCTAATTACAGGAATGAACTTCACAAAGAGAAAGAAGTAATTTATACAATCAACAGCCTATGAAAGAGTTCCACAAGAAACCTTAAAGTAACATTTTTATAATATAAGTATGTTATACATACCAAAATTGCTTTATCTATTTTATAATTAACTAATTTCTACATTAAACAGGAATTATAAACTATATTTCTTTATCATATTGAACCACAAGTTATAAGTAGTGTTTCAACATTCTAAAGTGACGTAGATACTGAAGACCGAGTTGAAATGTAATTTTAACTCATCACTTGAAGTGTCATGGTTACTTCACATGCACGAAAATGGAGACATATGACAAACAAGTTCTCGAGCTGGTTTTCCATGTAAAACACTATAGCGAATTCTAGCGAGAATCTTTAGGTGAGATTCAAATAACTTTTGCTTTTACAGTCAATGTCTTTAGCACAAGAGTCCATCAGTGTCTTAAAGCTTCACTTGCGAAGGTTTCAAATAAACGGAAAGTGAAGCCGGTTTGAAGCATACATAAAAGGTTTACATATAACCACCAGCTCTTACAATTCAAATAGCCCTACTAAAATATCAACAACACGAACAACCAAAAGCCCAATTCAAGCAGGTAGAACATTTCAATAAAAATAGATATCTCGTATTTTAAATCTTCAAACCTTTTAGTCCTTAGTAAATACACATCAAAGCTCACCCATTTCGACTACATCCAACGGAATGCAAATCTCATGGCTTATTTACATAAGCGCACAAGGAAATTGAAAAAAGGAAAAACAACTACATGACTGAAACAGAGGTTCCAAAAAACAAAGCTTTTGCATCAACTTTTCTCTCAAACCCCAATCAGCTTTGTTAGAACCATACTGATTCACGACCCACGCACAAAAGTGAATAACCATGAAACATTTTATTCTGCAAGGCTGGTAACCTTATCAACTTCCGAGCATAAGGCATGCCATGATTTCTAACATAACATCTGTAATCAATTAGATGAGAACTGTGAACGGATACATAAATAAATACTTTCACACTATTCAGCATCCGGACATTTACAGCTATTAATTCCCATTAATCCAAGGCAGCCACAAAAGAACACTTTGTATTTCCAGGCGAGCTGTTATACAACCAATCAAAGAGACAATCAAAGTAAACTGCTGCCATAATCTCTCTATTTAACAAGTAATTATTAGGGCACTATATCACTTGTTAAATTAAATCAAGTGTTATATTACATTACAAGAACAACAGAATGTCAAACAGGAAGCATAACTAGCAATCAGCTTTAATCCATATTTAAAAGTAAGAATATATTACTATAATGTACTGCAACCATGACAAATATATTACTAACAGTAAGAAAATAAAAACCAATAAAGCAAGATATTAATAAGCTCACCTGGAAATCCGGTTTCCTTTCCCCAACTTATAGGGTCATAATATCTGGATAATTGAAGATTCAGTAAAAGGTTTTTAGCTCTGTAAAAAAAAAAATAAATGTTAAAAGGTTTTTGTAGAGTGGAATACTTTGGCTATTACTTGATGAATGATTTGTTGTAGTTAATAATTTTTTCAGCTTCTTTTTAGGATCAAACGTTTTCCAAGTATTATTGTCTGCATTTCTTTTAAGGATAGTATTTGCCCATTCCATGTCTTCAATTTTTTCTAGTATTTCGTTGTTTTTAATGAAGGAGATGGCAGAATCCAGGTCTTCAAATATTTTGTAATCATTTTGATGGAAGATTTTTAGCCTTGCAGGGAATAGCAAGTGTTTTTTTTTATTTGATTTTTCTTAATCTCTTTAATTAAAGGCAGAAAGATTTTCCTTTTTGAAATCACAGCTGGGGAATAATCATTATCAAAGCGAATGACTTTGTCATTTATTTTAATTGGTGATTTTGACCATGTTGTCTTTAATACCATTTCCTTGTCATGAGATGAGAGAAATTTTACAATGACAGATTTAGTGAAACTACTTTTGTTATTTTTAGATCTTACCAATAATCTATGTGCTCTTTCAATACCATATGATAAAGCTTTTGGGAGTTCCAAAATTTCAGGTATCCATGAAGAGAGGAATTTCACCATATCAGATCCTTCTATGTTGTCTGGTAAGCTAAATATTCTAATGTTGTTTCTTCATAACCTGTTTTCAAAATCATCCACTTTTGATTGAAGGAGAGTGTTTTGTTTTAATAGAAATTCAATGTTATGTTCATTGTCTTGAGTTCTGCTGTGTATATCATTTGGTGCTGTTTCTATTTCAGATATCTGCTTTTTCTGTTGAGTAAGGTCATCATGTATAAGATCCATTTGTTGAGTACTTTTCTCTTTAAAGTTGTCAAATTTCATATCCATTTTATCTAATTATGTTGAAAGTTCTTGTAGGTTAGTTATTAATGATTGAAGTTCTTTTATAAAAGTTGTTTCCTGATGTGAAGATTTGCTGAAGCTTGTGTTGTTCTGATGATGAAGATTCCTTAATAGTATTTGACAGGAACATTTTATATTTATAAAAAATGTTTATATATTATCCTAATATATAGGCTAAAAAAATTGTTAAAGACAAAAAAATCCAAAATTTGGATAGATATATTCTTAATATCCTGTAAAAAAAGGTCTGAAAGACAGAGCTGATAAACAATGGTGCTACACAGTGGACATCTTGACCAAAATATACAGTTTTAAATCATCCACAAAAAGATGACAAGTATTTACACTTTGTAGCTTTATGAGAGCCAAATTGTAGCCATGATATAATCTGAAAAGTAGACAGCTTAAAAAGTTAAAGACAAGGCAAAGAGCAGCGGTCACAAAGAGTCACCCTGGAATATCCCCTTTTGAACTTTTATCCCTAGAATAATAATTTGACATTTATCATGGCTTAACTGCAAAGTGGTTTGCCACTGTTTCATGGTCACTGCAATGTAATCAATCAGTGTAGGGTGCATCTTATACATTTGTAAGTACTCTTTTATCCATGAATTTGGGATGCTGTCAAATGCTTTTTTTTGTAGTCTATCCATGCCATACTGAGATTCTCCATTATGATTTTATTTAACAACAAATGATCTTTTGTTCCATATGACTTTCTTTTTTAACCCTTTTTTCTTTTACCACGATTGAGTTGTCTTTTAAATGACTATAAACAATGTCTGCATAAATGCTAGTGTATAGTTTATACATCATCGGAAGGCAAGTTATTGGTCTATAGTTTTTAGGACAACCTGCAGGTTCAGTCTTTAGATTTTTATTTATTTTATTTAACATTTGTTTACCAGGGGGGTCTGACTGGGACAGAGCCCATTTTCATCAGAGGCCCGGGGAGAAAATCTCCATAGGTAATTACAAAAACTACAGACATATAAGAAAATTACAAGCTTATATGAAACAGTTGCTTTGGACCAGATTGAGTAAAGTATAACATAAATATATGTATGGTATTTGATATGGAAGAGTAGTAAACAAAAGATTAAACATTAATACATTTTACATACAATTGCAATCAGTAGTTGAAATGTGCAGTAGATTACATATAGACACCAGTTTAGTTCATGGGTTTTTCAGTGGGCATATTCTATGATGTGATAGTGCAGCTTGAAAGTAGGAGTGAAGGAAGAGCTAGGAAGAATCTGAAGATAAGTGGATTTGGTCAGCAGAGCAAGTATTAATTAGTAAAGTTAGTTTAACAGTGCTAATGGGTATGAGATGACTAGCAGGCAAATCAAGTCAAATACGGAAAAGGTAGAGTGAGAGAAGTAGGTTAAATTAGTTGGGAAAGGAAGAATGAAATAAAGTCAATAAGTTTAGTTAGATATGATAGACATGGTGTGGCAGTAAAGTGGTGTAGTTAGCTATTGATAAATAGTTAATAGGAGAAAGATTTAGTCAGGACTAGGGCATGGGCAGATCCATTAATTATTGAGGACGTTTCTGAGTAGGTTTTTAAATTGAGTTGGGTTGGCAGTAGTTACAATAGGATGTGGAACAGTATTCCAATTTTTAGAGATATAGTTAAAGTTAGAGTAGAATAGGTAGAGTAAAGAAAGTCACCCATGGCATTGTTGGATTTGAATACTTGTAGCAGGGATTTATTCGAGGTTTGGAGGACTTGAGTGTTGGTGTAGGGTTGGAGCAATTACTGAAGAGCAGGAGTTTTTTCTTGTTGGTGAACCAGACTGTGAGCAGTAAGAAGATGAGTGTAGGTTAGGTAATGGGGTAATTTTACCCAGTTCAGTTATAAGGCAGAGCAGTGGTGTGACCTGGGAGAGGAGTTGGTAGAGAATTTAGCAATTTTATTGTAGCAGGTTTCTAGTTTGGCCAAATCAGTTGTCTTTAGATTGGTGAAGATAGGTCAGGTATAAAGCAGGGAGGAGAGTAGGTGAGTTCTGGCTATTGCCTGTGTTGTAGTGCTAGTGAGGTAGGGCCTGATTCTGTATAGAGCACCTAGTTTTGCATGTGTCTTTTTAATAGATGAGGATAGGTGTATATTGAATTTCAAATTATTGTCTGTTAGCACACATAGTAATTTAGTTTGGTCTGCAGTTGATATTATGGTATTACTGGAAGAATATAGTTGGAATGGAGTTGTAAGGTCACATGAATTACTGGGTTGAAAGAGCATGAGTTTAGCTTTGGATGGATTTAGAATTAGCTGTGAGTCTGATAACCTGGCTTTGACAGCTAGGAAGGACTGTTATGTTTTCGCTATGAGTTTATTTAGGGTAGGTGTAACACAGATGACAGTGGAGTCCTTAGTGCATTGGACAATGGAGGCTAGAGAAGTGGCTGTATGAAGCCTGTTGATAAATATACTGAAAAGTAGAGGACCTAGAATTGATCCTTGGGGGATCCTCTTGGTAATGGGTAAAAGGCAAGAGAGGTCATGTTGCCATTTGACAGCTTGTTGTCAGTTAGTTAAGTAACTATGGAATGAGTGATGAGCGGTTAAGTTTTATGGTAGAAAGTTCATTAAGCAGTTTCTGATGAGAAAAAGTATCAAATACTTTGGATAGGTCCAAGAAGATGGAGGATACCAGATTCCCAGCATTTCTGTGTTGGTTGATAGCATTGGTAAAGCTAAGCAGGGAAATTGTGGTGCTATGATTAGGATGGAAACCATGCTGTGTGTTAGAAAGGAGATTATTAGATAAGAGGTAGTAGAAGAGATGCATATGAATGCTCTTAAGGAAGAGTATTATTGTTCCTGTTGTTAACCAGGATGGTGTCTGTTGCAGGTGCACGTATAAATAATTCTTAGTCATGGCTAAATCTTAATGTAACAATGTTAATACTTTTAGCCAGAAGCTAGGTATTGCATCTGGGCTTGGGGTTTTCCAGTTAGGAACTTTTCTTAAATTTTGTTGTGATTTCACTGGTTGTTACTTCATCCCATTTCATATCCTGTAAATTTGATCTTCTTATTCTTTCTTTTACTGCTTTTATCCATTCAACATCTTTGTTATGTTCCACAGGATCCTCATAAATATTTCTCCAAAATGTGTCTATTTGTTCTTTTCCTAGTGTTGTTTCAGTTCCTGTTGCATTTTTTCCCAGTTCTCTATAAAACTTGTCTGCATCTTCAATAAATTGCTTATGTTGTACTTTTCCTTTATATTTAAGTCTTCTGTCTATGCTGGTATCTTTATGTCTTATTATTTGGAATAGTGTACGATAGATCCTGATCTGTTCTGATACTGCATGTTGCTTTTGTTATGTCTATCTTTCTATTTTTGTTAATCTGTTCCCATTTCTGTATTCTTCTAACAGTGGCACTTCTTGTCTTAATTGCTTTATTGTTTTCTCTGTTGGATAGTTCCATGATGGCATTTGATTTTTCCCTTCCTTTCCCTTACTGCCCTATGTTTTTGTGGTAAGATTTTATCTATTATTAATTTAGCTGCACAGTAATATATCCTACTTACTTCAGTTATATCACATGCATTTCTGTGAACAGTCTAGATTATTGTGTTAATTTATTTTATCAAACGTCTAACATTTTGGGTCTTATTGACTTTCTGTAGTCTAGTTCTTTCATTGATCTTAATATGCCTATCAATCTCTATTAAATAAAGCAACTCTTCCCTTAAATCATTTTCTTCTAAACTCAGAACACATTTTTTTGTTATACATTTCCTGTAGTCATTCTACAGAAAGTTCCAGAATATCTTCCTGTGCCATATTCTTTTTAGTTTCATCCTGTGTCATCCATTGCTCTTTCCTATGGGAACTCACTGGACTATCATTCCACAACATTGACTGCGTCAGATTTGCAAGTTTCCTGTTCCTTTCCTTGCCATGCAACTCCAACTGAACTTTTATACTGGTTATCTACCAAAGACTCCAAATATCTTCCTATGGAAATTGATCAGATGTTTCTGTGGTGTTATCAGGGTCAGATTTTCTACACTAAATCCTTCACCTCACAGATAATCCATAATTTCAGTTTCTATTTCTTTAACTTTTCCATTACTAATCCTCTTTTCTACTTCTCCTTTGTTTTCTTATTTTTTTGTACTGTAACATTTTCCATTTATGGATGTCTTTGTCTATATTTCTTTTCAAATATCTTTGGTGCAGCTATTTTTGTATTGATTAGTTTTGCTTTCTCCTTTGCATAAATATTACACCATATTAAATCTCTTTTACTTTCCCATGTCAATATTTCTTTCTCAGATATCTCCAGCTCATCCTGTTTCTCCTTAATTCAGGGACTCATTTTTCCATAGTGCTGTAATATACTCTGTATTAGACTTTCTACTCACTTTGCAGGTATTCCATAACTTCAACTTCTATTTCTTAACTTCTACTTTATTAATCTTCAGTTCTACATTCCACCTTTCTGATCTTACCTTTTTCATTGTGAAATTTTCCATATCTGAGTGCCTTTGCCTGTATTTCTCTTCAAATACATTTGGGGCTGCTTTTTCTGTATTGATTAATTTGGCTTTTTCCTTTGCATAAATATTGCATCATATCAGATCTCTCTTTCTTTCCTATGTCCATATTTCTTTTTATACCTTTCAAAAATCTCTAGACTTTGTTCTTTATATTTTCACACTACCTCAGTCACTTCTTTATTCAAATGGCTTAAGGTTTCTTTGTCTTTATAATGCTTTTCATGAATCTGTTATATTAATGCACACAAATTTGCCTTTGAGGCCTTTGACAGTTTTTCTTGTGCAAGCATTTTTTTAAATTTTTCTCTTAATCTTTCTGTAAATCTTCTGTCTGGAAATTCTGGACTTATTGCATAATAATAGAAATGCATAATTTCTTTCTGTATAGAGTAGTTGCCGTGGCTGTATTCCAATAGCTTTTGAAATTTGAGGCCAAAACCTGCACTGAGTGTATACGATTACTTTATAGCTTGTTGAATAACTCCTCCATCTTGGATTGGGTAATTAGCATAACATTCATCTGCTTATGCTGTAATTAGCATGCCACGATGTCTACTGAGTTTGCACAGCTATATGCTCCATGTAGAGATGCTTACTGAATACAAAGTGGCACACTATCATGTGCGCATTACGCCACATTGCACACATGGTCTTAGAGCAGAGTGAAGACTTTACCGAATCCACACTTTTATCTATTCTTTTATCATATTCTTTACTTCTATTCTTAGAATATTCATACTAATATAATATCCATATTTAATCACATCCATGTTTATTTTATCTACTTTGTTTATACCTTCAAAAAATAGTTTTTTTTACTCTTTTACATTTCAAAAACAGATGCTCCATGGTTTCTTCTTCTTGTCAATGTAAACATATTCTATCACTTTCCGTCTTATATTTTAAAGTGACACCCCAACCCCATGTGTAAAAATGGGAAAAATGGGTTGTGGATGGATGGCATTTTTCCTTTACTGGGAATTTATCTGTTATCATTCTCCACAAAAAATCTTGACATTCTACTTTTTGATTATGCCATTTGATTCATATTTTTATAGCTTTAATTTTTTAATTTGTTAGATTTTCCCATGGTTTTACATAATAATATTTCATCATTACATTCTTATACCATACTTTCCTACATTATCTTTTTCTATATCATTAGTTTTTATTTTCCACAATTTTTTCTTGGTAATATTTTATTTCCTAATTTATAGACTATTTTTCTCCTTCATTCATTTTAAACATACCCCCATCATTTATCATACTTATATTGATACAATTTTACTACTAATTGTTCATCTTTTTCATTTATCCACTTTAACACTTTGTACACTCTAATGAAGCAGCGTCTACCACTGGGTTAATTAACCCTAAACCTCCTTCTTTATTTACACACAAAATTCCTCTTTTTATTGGGTTTAATCTAGAACCATATATAAATGGAAAATTATCTACAATAATTCTTTTTCAAATACTGTTGGCTACATAAATACACTTGCCAAGTATGCCAGTTTTTCCCATCAGTACTGAATTTATCAAATAAGCCTTTTTTTTCTCAATGATAATTTATATGTTCTCCAAAAAAGATAGGTTTGTTTTAGTTCTTCTATTGTTTTCCCATTGAAATCTACTCACATCTTTATTTCCAAATTTTATACCTAAGACAGAAATTTCAATTACTGTAAAATGGGTCTACTTGACTTTATCAAAATTTCACTTACCTGAAATTCAGAAGATCAAGATCACAACACCAAAATTCCACAACACTGGACATTTACATTACTGAAAGTCATATCAACGGAACACCAACTAGAGCAAAGCAAAACAAAAATCTAAACTTTTTTACATTTTTGCAGGGTGGCAGCCCCCCCACACTCCGCATGTGGGTGGCTGTGCCCCCCACACCCCCTGCAATTATATATACCAATTCTTGCACTACAGTGAGAAAAAGGGTACATTTCCTGATCCTCACTATACTTCAATCTTCATTCAGAAGCACTAAGTGCTACGTGATATGTACATGTGGTGTTTTGTCAGTCTGACTTCCAGTAATGTAAATGTTTAGTGTTGTGGAATTTTGGTGTTGCCAGAATGATCTTTTAAATTTTGGGCAAGTGAAATTAAGTCAGGTAGACCCTGTTAAATATATAGCCCCAATCTTTACTACAGCACATAAACCTTTACTTTTTTCTTTATTTAAAGCCATCCCTATCATCTCAAGACACTGGACTATATTCAATAAAACCTACATGGCTCACTAAAACTTAGTGCGCATTGCACCATAATGCACACATGGCAGCACAATGATTTATATTCTGTAAATGGCTTTGCATGCTGTGTATATCATGCAAACACAGCAAACATTGTGGCATACTAAGTACAGCATAAGCAGCTGAATTGTATGCTAATCAACCAATCTAAGATGGAGGAGCTACTCAACAAGCTATAAAGCAATCGTGTACACTCAGTGTAGGTTTTGGCCTTGAATTCCAAAACCTTTTGGAAAACAGCCATAGAAACTCCTCTACAGAGAAAGAATGTTAGGGGCTACTGCTGCTCTTCTGCATGTGGATGTGCAACAGGTGCAACTCTATGCTGCTGCTGCTGCTAATAGACCTCAGCCAATAAAGAGAAGGGTGTTTAGACCCTGATTATCTTTTTGTGGTCTGCATGAGGTGAAAATCGTAGAGCACTGCAGGGTGGATAGAGACACATTACAAGAATTCTGCAACCTCTGTCACTCTCAACTGAGAGGAAGGGCAAACCAAGGAAAACAAATACCTTTGGAAACTGAGGAATGTGTAGCACTAAGAATTTTAGCTACAGCAGACTTCCAAAGACCAACAAAGAACATGTTGGGGGTGTCACGGCATCAGCATCCAGGATCCTACATCAGTTCCTGAATGTTATGCTACAGCATGATAGTGACTGCATACATTTTCCCCATACCCCAAGGACACTACAACTATGCAGGATTTCTACTCCATAACATAATCTCTGAAGTTAAGGGTGCCATAGACTGCATGAATATTGAGGTCAAAGCACCACCCACAGAACAGGGATAGGTGTACATAAAGAGAAAGGACTTCCACTCCATTTATTTCAGGTCATGTGTAATGCTAAGGGAATCATTCTGAATGGGTGTGCTGGCAACCACGGTAGCTTCCATGACTCCCATATCTGATACAACTCTCAGCTTTACTAGAGGTTTTCTAGAGGGAATATCCCACAAGGTCATTTATTGGATGAAGCAAGGTATGCACTTGAACCATGGCTGATGACGCCCATTAGAAATGCACATGCACCCACTGAAGAATGCTATAATGAGGCACACACTCAAACAAGCAATATTATAGAGCATGTGTTTGGGCTGCTGAAGTCACAGTTCTGGTGCCTAGATACAATGGGGGGAGTGCTGCAGTACAATCCCAGTACTTGTGCTGGAATTTTCAGTGTCTGTACTATCCTTCACAATATTATCCTGAGAAAACAGCTTCAGCAGGAGCACCAAGGGGAAGGGGTACACATCCTATCACCATTGCCAATATCATCACAGCTACACACAGCTAAGGAGTCAAAGGGGGAACCTCAAGCTGCTGTGGGTGTAGGTAGATGTAGGTGTGCACAATATACCCTTGCAGTATCAGGTGGAGGGTGGACAGCAGGCCTCCTCTGAGCACCCCTAACAATCCTCCTGTGTGGCACCTTGCCTGCACTTTGGTTACAGCCAGAGTCAACCAGCTCCAAAGCTGCAGTAACCACACTACCCTGATCAAGTGTCTCATCATCAACCTGTCCAATATCTAAGGGTTCAGTGGAATAGGTATGCAGAAGCATACTGACTCTGTCTGATGGAAATGCAGAGAATGGCTGAATATCAATCTCAGTCTTGGGTTCAACCTCTGAACCCCCCTACTGGGACTGTGTTTGGCCACCATCATCATCAGAGCCTACCGATACTCCAGCATCAGGTGGTAGGAGTCCTACACTTACACTGTCAGGATCACCTGTGATAATAAGCAACAAACACAGGAATGAACTTAATACTACACTAAATATTAAAATAATTTATATGAAAACAGACTAACACTGATCCAACTATCACAGATGGTACAGCAATACTGACACAGTGCACCCACCTCACACATACAGGTAAATACACATATCTGATGAAGGGTCATCAATAAGCCAAAAACATTCTTACCATGTGCAGATGACTCCACACTTTGTAGGGAGGATGGTCTTGGAATAAATGAATCAAGAGAAGGATGGCAATTAAACATCCCAATGGGAGGGTAACAGTGAATGTACAATTTGCCTATATGTCCTGTAAGAATAACTGTAATTGAAACTTGTCTGACACATCTACCCACAACTGTGTCGTATAAGTCTATTAACCTATCAATAGGCACGGGAAAAAAATACCCTGATGAAGTATTGCTCAAATGTATATATTTTACTATACAAGCAAATCTAGAACTTGCCACATGTAAGCTTACCTGGAAAATATACCTGGGACACAGTTGTCCTGCCAGACACATCAGTGCTGACATGAAGTGCATTTTGGTGTGCATTTTCCTGAGCTGTTTGGATCTCTGACAGTGGACAGGAACTCTTCATTTGGTGTCAGTGGCAGCTTAGTAGCAGCCACCCCTGTAGGCATCTGTTCAGCTCTGGGCTGATGAAATCATATCAGTGGCACGATGACCTACCTGATCCTAAGTCCTAGTGTAATCCCTGTCTGCATTGACATCATTCACTAATTGGTTCCAAATCTGCATTCTAGCAGCTATAGCTATGTCCTCTCTCAAGCAGAAAGGCTCCATGGTTCCTGAACTCCTGCCACAATATTTTCTGAGTCACTGAAACGGGGTTTGCATGGATTTATATGCTTGGGTGCTGTAATCCTATGTGACATAAAACAGACAAGGAAACAACACATAAATATCACCTAAGTCTTGCTTATGTACACATTTGTCAACATTAATCACTAGAAACACACATTTTAGTTATTAAAACTAAAGGTTATGTGGTTGTCCCACCTCACCCTCACACACAAACCAATATTTGTCCAAAGCAATGAATACCTGTTTAGCAATGTATTATGTTTCCCAGTGAAATAGCAGGATGCCTACGCATTTTCAAGAGAAAAGCACTTGAAACACAGTTTTGTTCTGGAAACACACAAATGGTAGGTGGCTACCCCATCCCCAAATCAACAAAAAATGAGGGTATGTACAAACCAAGGAATACCACATGCTTAAATTGGTATTTATGCTTTTTACACAATTATCACATTGTGTACACATTGATAACAGAAAAATCAATTTATGATTGGCAGTCACTTCTCACCATGCCCGCCACTATCCTGGAGGTGGCCCTGGGCTATCTCAGAAACATAACACCTTTGTCACTGACATGTACATTACATTTTTCTACAATAACGCAGAAGATTGTGAAATACAATTTTAACAGCAACACTTGTGATAAAAGTTAATAATCTGTCTATCTGAGAAATGTAAATGCCTGCCAAAAATGCCTATGCCAACAGTGAACTATAAGAAGTGCATAGAGGTAACAGTTACATTTTCTACTGGGTATATAAATTCCTTTGTAACATGTTACAGAATCTAGAATGTACTTGAATAATACAAACATACGTTAGCAAAATTAGAAGCCTTCTCTGCAGATAAATCACCTTCAGAGGAATAACAATATTCTGTTTTGTTCAAATACCCAAGTCTCCTCACCTTCAAGTTCCCTAGCTACATGGTTAGTTTTTTATACTGTAGATTCAGTTTTCTGAACATGGTGGAGATGCAAATGAGGTGTGAGTTCATTAGAACTGCTGAATATCAAAAGTCTGACTTCATGTAGCAGATGTAAAAATAGTGTAGGCTCCACACTACTGTTGGTTACTAATGGATTGCATCTGTGAATGATTAGTGCGAGGCAGAGAAGAACGACACAGCAGCAATTCAGACTACCTTCCCTGCAGTGGCTGTATTACTCTGGATACACTTACAAAGTGTAGAAGCAACTTAAGCAAGTTTTTAAATGGAACTAAATAGCACACATTTATCACTGATGTTCAGTAGTAGACAAACTCTCCTGCCTGAGTTGTGTACTTGTTTTCATAAAGTTAAACAAGAATGATACAAAATGCACTATATAATTCCATGTCTGGCATTACAGCAGAGATAACTGTAGAATGAACACAATACAAAGAGAATACAAATCTGCATTTATGTAAAGCCATCTGTAAATGGTTGTGTGTTCATTATTGCACTGAATATGTAAGCAACATGTACAACCAACTGAGAATGTGCAAGTGTATGTCCTGTTATTATGGTACAGAAAAGGGGAATTGCTTGCATGCGCTTGATTTTCCTTCCTGCTGCAAAGCTGTGTCCATGGCAAGGAGATATAACACATTATCTCTGTGTTTTGTAGTTTCAATAGTATGATAGGTCATATCCAGAGCTGTGTAAAAATATTTCACGTGTTAAATTTTGTTTTTTAAATATTAATATTTCTGCTGTGCACATATTAGCGCACACAATGAATCACATCACTATTTCAAATTTAATATCAGCTTGGATGATATGGACAGCATAAATTATAGGTGTGAATCAGCTGTGTGTGTGTGTGTTTGTGTGTGTGTGTGTGTGTGTGTGTGTGTGTGTGTGTGTGTGTGTGTGTGTGTGTGTGTGTGTGTGGGTGTGTGTGTCTGTGTGTTGCACACATTGTAAAGATGTTGAGTCAAACAGAATAGAAGATATTTAGACCATGGTTCAAGTCCCACATTACTTTTTTATGGTTAAATGATATTAAAGATTTTTTACAAAGAAAATATGTTTTTGTCTTTGCCTGCCTTGTTTGCATATTGCTCAACTGTGCACAAACAGGCCTTATGGCTTCAGACAAAAAAGATATATTGTAACTTGATAAAACGATATATTGTTAATGTTCTCCCTTCATGGACACAAACATGGTAAGGGGCATTGCACAGTGGTCAGTAGTCTGGATAGTAATGAGTGCAAAAATTTCATATCCATCTTAGCTTCCACTGTGGTAACACGTGTAAGGTCATGGCACAATATGGGCAAGTCAGGCTTCTAATCCAGCACACTCCAAATTTTAATTAATGCTGTTCCACTTAATTTTAGATACATTTAAATATAGAAAGATAATTGTAGATAACAAGAAGTATGTGTTCATATAGCAATAACCCACGCCTGGGTGTGGGTAATGCTGGATTTACCCATGGTTGGCGTGGTTTGGTCCCGAGGCCCGGACCAAACAAAGACAACCGTGGGTAAATCCAGCATTACCCACACCCAGAAGTGGTTATTGCTATTATAATGCCATTATTTAAGAAAATAAATAATTACTTTTCTTAAATAATGGCATTGTATAATGCCTCTTTGCTGCCCTTCCGCACCTGTCTGGTGTTCCGCGGCAGTTCTGATGTACTGCGATGCCTACGCAGTACATCAGAGTTGTGGGCAAAGCAACGGAGAACGCAAGTTCTCCGTTGCTTTACTATCTCGCTATGTTAAATGGGTTTAACATGGCGAGACAGTTTAAAATAAGCAACGGAGATCTCCGTTGCTTATTTTAAAGCTGTCTCGCTATGTTAAGCTCATTTAACATAGCGAGACAAGTTTAAAAAAAAGCAACGGAGATGGCAAGATCTCCGTTGCTTTACATTGTGTCGCTATGTTAAAGGAGTTTAACATAGCGAGACAGCTTTAAAAAAGCAACGGAGATCTCCGTTGCTTTTTTTAAATCTGTGTCGCTATGTTAAACTCTTTTAACATAGCGAGACAGTGTTTACTAACGGAAAAGTCCGGGCGACGGACCTTTTCCGTTAGTATATTGAGGGATTTACAACGGGCACGCTGGTTGGGCTGGCCAATCAGCGTGCACGTTTTTAGGGTAGGCATTGTATAATATGAATTATATGTGTGACAAGGGGGTATCCTGACAATTATGCTTCTGTAATTAAGTTTCTTTTTCTGGTATGGGATGGACTGCTTTACTGACAGTCATCTTCACAACTCACATAACATAAGTGTTGCTGAAAAGCTGAATGTATTGTATGGTCTGACGCAGAACTCAAAAATCTTTCCTAGAAGTAATACAAGTATATGCATTTTCAGTATATTGCCACACAGTACTTCTGCATCACACATGGGAATGCAAAAACCAGGACCTTGTCAGGTCATACACACATACATGGTTAACTGAAGTATAGCATCACTCACTCTTTAATGTGTCTATATAATTAATGACCGTGTTTGACAAATGCTTTTTTTGTGGCAATGAGGAAAAAACATGTACGTGGAAGAGTATGTATTTTCTATTTTACATAGATTTGAATCCCACATTGTATAAATTACTTTTACCAGTGTGTAAGACCCCACAGAATAATGTGAAGTTATACAATTTATATCCCCTAGTTCATGTCTCAAAAGTCAAGTCATTTATCAGGTATAGCGGCAGGCAAGACATAAATTAATGCCAGCTGTCACATTACCCTTGCTATTTCATAGTTTACGTTCCTCTCTGTTTGGCATTCTGTGAACACCATCTCGTGAGTGCAGTTGGCATGGTTGTGTGGGTTTGTGCACTGACCAGTAAACACAATATCATGAATTGATGGGAAAATGCTTTAACCCTTGTTTGATTACCTATGCAGCTATGGCAGGAACTGGCAATGGTGGTGCCCAATTCAGGGCTCAACAATGGGGTGTGGAAGGGTCAGGAATATTCACTGCACTCCTTGTAAAGCAGCACAGACATAGCATTTTGCAGGAGAGCATGGCGCCTGCTAAAAATGTAACTCTTTATTCAACTAAATTAAAATACACATCTCATGAGCACTTTCATTTAATTAATACCAAACTTCTTCAGGTAATTTAAACAATAAAAATTTGACTTAAATAGTCCACCAAAAATGCATTGAAACAGGAAATTATGTTATTAGTTTCTAATCTTTAAAGCAATATTCTTTTAAAATCACAGCAATCATGTCTCATTAAAGCCTACTTTCTTCCATAGCAATATGTGTAATACATTAAAATATATTAAAAAATCAAGCAAATAAAAATACAAGCAATAAGTTAATAGATTAGACAATTATAACATACCATATTATAAATAAATGAAAAAATTATTAAATAAATTATATGTAATACAATAACCATATGTATACAGAAACTATTAACTTTTTTATCTATCTAGCACCTTTATCTTTAATATACTTTTAGAATTCTTTCCTTCTTACCAACATAAAAGATAGAATATATGAACATCAATATGCAATTAGAAAGAAAAACTTAGTAACACCTTAGCTAAGCATGTTAATAGTAATGAAGGACATTATTTTCTATATACGATAACTGAGCAGGTACCTTATAATCCCAGGGGTGGTCCATGGACATTACAACTTGAAAAAAGAGAATTTGCCTGTCAAATTGTGTTAAATGCATATACTTGGTTGGGCATCAATGAATATAGTTGTATTAATAGTATATTAAAACTAATGGCAATAGATAGGCACAGGTGCATGTATGTCCCAGCTCTAAAGCATTCATTCATGAGAGCTTATTGCATGAATTTTAAAAAACACTGTCTTATAAAGTTTTTGTACCTGCACATTGGAACCAAAACAGAAAATCCAAAGTCAACACTTTACACATTACTCTCATGACAAAATATGTCACCTGCATCATAGAATGAGGATGTCATCATCTATAATGGTCACTATGACAAGGAAAAATTAGACTTTGATGATGCAGCAAATATTAACTAATGTGTTCTGCAGATGAGAACAAAATAGTTAAGTAGGGATTTGGTTAACACAACAGCCAAATTGTGTGTGTGTCTGTATGTGTAGGTGTGTGTGTGTGTGTGTGTGTGTGTGTGTGTGTGTGTGTGTGTGTGTGTGTGTGTAGACAAAAAGTCTATATCCAATTATCATCAATCAAGTCTCATTGATAAAAATATTTACAGTCATACAGGCCTACACAGCCATTTCATACAGACCTCCTCACAACTTCTTACAAACATATGTTGATGATGTTATCTGCTATAAAGTGTTCTGCAACAAAAAGGCATACTTGTGCCATGATGCTTATGTTAAGTACTGTGCTTTTAGCTAGTGTAATTAGTTAAGGGTGCTAATCTCACTGCAGTTAAATTGTGTGTGTGTGTGTGTGTGTGTGTGTGTGTGTGTGTGTGTGTGTGTGTGTGTGTGTGTGTGTGTGTGTGTATGTGTGTGTGTGTGTGTGCATTTGTGTATAGTCAGAAGAACATAAATTTGTATCCTACTGTCATCAATCAAGCCTCAGGGAGAAAAAGCCGTTGCAGCTTACTGTGAGGCGACAATGCTACCGCAGCACCACCACCGCAGTAAGTCTATAGACAATTAAGTAAGGGTTTGAAACCTACTACAGTCAAATTGTGTTCTTTGTGGCAACCATTTTATAGAAGGCTGTGAGACAATCCTTCTAGCATCTTCTTCTCAAAACACACTGATGATGTCATGTGCAAGTGCAGTCTGATACTCTGAAAGTCAGACTTGTGCTTTGGTGATATTAAGTACTTTGTTCTCAAGCTTCTGTAACTAGATACTTAACTTGAGTGTGTGTGTTCATCCAAATAATATTTTGGAGACAATTTTACAGTGATATGTGACTCCACATCTATGTCAGACACTCCTCAAAACATCATCATCTCAGCATACAGTGATGCTATCATTATCTATAAAGTGCAATGTGATACTGCTAAAGTCAGACATATGTGGTGGTGCTGGTTTTTACATTCCATGAAATCCAGCTTCTGTCTCTACTCATATTTAATGTTCAGATCTGACCTCAGTCAACTGCTGTGTGTGTGGTTGGTGGTATATTATAGGCATTGTTTGTTCTATGGATTTTTGTTTCATTTTACTCCCACTCAAGGGAAAATTTAACTTAGGCTCATAAAGTCAACTCTCTAAAAGCCATCTCTAGAACACCGGATGTGTGGTTGCTAATTCTCTCATGGGGTGGTGCACATGCCACATTTGTAATACAATCAAACACATACATGCACACATATGCACATACCCTTAATATCTTCCATCCTATCAATATAGAAACTTTTATTTAAATGCCATAGTAATGACTAGAATTTTATTTAATGTTGGTCCTTAGCCTAGTAATATCCTATGACCTTATGAACACTGTACATGCTAATGTTGCTGTCATCTACATGTTCTATACTGAGGTGTGGATGTAAGGTAGCTCTACAGCAGTGTATTTCAAAGTAGGATTTGAAGCAATGTATTGATGGCTGCTGCTGCCATTTCATTATATTTTCCTTCCATAACAGCTGTATTAATATGCCTCCTGAGAACTGTTAACATGGAATGATGCTATATATACTTTTGTCTTACTAAGGCATGTGTTTATGCAGTGCAGTATATCAACATTCTACACAGTCCTCATTCAACCATCACAGTGACACTTGCAGCTTGGCATATGTGTGCATGTGTATACTTACCATCATTAAACACTCTGTGAGATACATCAGTATAATGTCATACTGATTATGTGGGCACACATTTCTTGTTTCATCCACATATTGTAATGCTGTTATGTACACAAATATATAACTAGTTCAGATTCAATTGCAACCTTGGGGAATTCATTGTATGCACAAGTGTGTTGCTGTTCACAAGGATTATTGAGATGGTCCCCAGCAGCACTGTGGGACTGTCAGCATTTGTGTCCATAACTGTTCTGCATGAACTACATCCAAATCATTTCTAATGTGTCCATATATGGTATCAGAGCCCTCATGCACAGTTTTGAAATGAAAAACATATAGGCATATAATGTGCTATTGATGTAATTATGAGACATTGGTAGAGCAGTATGACTGTGTGAACAGTTCCACTACGTGGCATGTGATGCATAACTGTGGCTGTATTTGCAAGTGTTGTCCAAATCATTATGAAATGTTAAAGGGAATACACAAATAAGCGCAGAGCTCTTTGTGGATGGTACCACCTATACTTAACTGTAAAAAAAAAAATAGAAAAATCTGCTAGCTGACAGATTTGGATCAAGATTCACCATGCTGTCCACACTAGACACCACCCAAAATATACATGCAAGCTTCACTCAGCTTATTTTTTAAAAGACAGCAGCTCATCTGTGTGCTCTCTAAGACTAAAACATGACATCAATGGGCACTGACAACATCCCAGGTTGCTTTTCAATAACTTACACCCTGATCTAGCAGACACAGTTGGATCCCTACTACAGATTATGTTCTGGCAGTAAGGTGTACAGCAACAGTCATGCATCTGAACAAGGGGGGGGGGGCATCACCTGACCCAGGGAATTATAGATCCATAAGTCTGAATTGCCTCATCTGTAAGACAATCAAAACATTCATCATGGATCTTATCAAAAAGGACACAGGTAATATCATGACTGTGTACCCAAACCCATTTTTGATTCATTAAGGCTATGTCATGTCTGTTAAATCTGTTTGACTTTTTCAAGAAGGTCACAAAGGGCATGGATGAGGAAAAGATGATGCATCCCACCTAACTAGACCTGGTCAAGGCTTTTGACACCAATTCACTCTCAGGTATTACAGAGAAATTGTCTCAACTGGGCATAAACACATACATTACTAGGTGGGTAGTGAAATGGATCACCAACAGGATGCATACTGTTGAGGTGTGTGAATTCACCTCTATCAAGGGGCCAGTGACCAGACCCATACCACAAAGTTATGTACTAGGCACTTTCCTGTTCAGTATTTAGTTCTTAGAAGTCAAGACAAACTTAGCCTTTATCTTACCATCTTTGTGAATGACTGCAAAATATGGATAATCATTCAATCCACGGACACTATTGATATACTGCAGAAAGTATTAATGCACAAAAATGGTGCCACAGCCATTGAAATACAATAAATGAACGCAAAAGCATAAATTATCCCCTTTTGGAAAGCAAATATCGAAGGTACTTGCAATATAGATATCACACCCCTATGAGTACAACCAGTATTATGTGATCTAGGTACTCATTTAGATAGTAGTCAGAACTTCAACCACCACCATGTGTCTACAGTGGTGACAAATCTCTTGTATGTGGCACAGCTCATCAGTATGGGCAGTTCATTCACACCAATGAACATTATAATGCCATTGTACTTGGTCCTTTCCACACCAATAATTGAACTGAAGGCACCCTTTTGCATGTACCACACCACACATCTGTAACAGCTGGAGCAACCCCAAAGTTTTTGCACAATGAAGATGCATGGTGTAAACAGCAAGTCATATGCAGAAAGACTGAAAGCTCTATCACTGTATTATATTTCCAACAGATTAATAATAGTTAATCTGTGTCTGCCCTACAGGGCAACCACCAGTCTGGCCTTAATGGAAATATTGCACATTATCAACACAAACTATACAAGGGCCACTCATTCTAAGGATGTTAACCTAGTCTTTGACATAATAAATCAAGCATAGATACCTCTCTCATATACTACCCCTTCTCTGGATCATGCTTGCCATTCATGCAAAGCAAAGGCATTTCCTGATCCTAGATCAATGGATGATTAATCATGATTGTACCCCTGTTGTTGTGCCCATGTCTCTCATGGATAGAGACAGTTGTTATTAGATAACATAGCATAGGCACATCCCTGTATGAACATTATTCACATAGCTACTGGTAATTGTGTAAGTCATGCCAAATGTGGCTAGGCTTTTATGGGGTTTTGGGATATTAACTTACTACTCTCAGTGCACCTATAATCATATGAAGGTCAATTGTATCCCAGGTACAGCTATAGTGTGACTATACAGCATAATGGACATACCAATACATCATGACTGTATTACCAATTGATAGTCTGCATGAAAACATATGCATGCATGTCAATATTTCACAGCAGCATCAAATATTCCATGACAATATCAGGGTGACAGTGATCATGTTGTACATGTCTTGCATTTGACATGTGCTGATAGAAAGTGTGCCCCATGTATTGTTTGGTATGTGAACAATATCACAGTGTCAGCTTCCTCAATCATTGAAGCTAGATTATGCAGTGCTGCAGCTTCTGTGTACATGGTCATAATTGATGCATTGCCATCAGTGTCACATAGTGTTGTACCCTTCATTATAACAGATCACTTTTTAATTCACACATCAATTGCAGATGCTTCAGACAATATCCATTGCTATTACATGTGGCAGATGCATGCAATACACAGCTGTGTTTAGAGAATCTACTGATAATAGTGTGTTGTTTCTAAGTGTTGTTATCCATATGGCCGATACTTATGTCATCCATGAATGCTTTCCTCAAGTGTATCACTTTTGGCAAATGAGCTGCCACACATTTTGTCACCTATACTTAAGTATTCTTTGTGATGCATAATCATTAGGATTTGACAGTGCAGACTTCCCTTGAAGGTGTTCTAGAAAATGCATGTGTGATAAGTCTTTTTGCAATGTACCCAGTAAATACACAGCTCATTGAGAACATTGATGGCATGGGTTACATTCTTGAAGGTGTGGATTGTGGCCTATGTCTCAAACAAACCTCTCAAATGGCCAGGATTGCTCCTAATTGAACAGATGTAACACTGTCCCTCTTAACACCTCCAAAAAGTGGTCATTTTTGAGGAAGGTGTGTTGAATTCCCCGTATAGATTTCTGAGAAATCATTACAGTTGTGCAAGTGTGGTCCTGTAGAGCATGTATAATAGCATACAAACACACATTTTATGTCAGTGTCACAGATTAATGGTGGTATTATTTTAAACTGTCCATGATTGTTGCTGCTTCTGTCTAATGTTATCCATGGGCATGTTGCTGTGTGTCCCTAAATGGTTTAGATCTATGCTGATATTTCAGTCATATTCAAGCAATGCATTTTGCACACCTTCACAATATGTGTGTTCCCCTATTTTATATACTGCCCTTGTTAAATGTCCTCTCCAGTGATCATGTCAGGATGTTTATGTCACAACCAATCATCTCCACTGATATGTATCCTTGTGTGACAGTCACATGTAATATACTATAATGTGTGGTGATATAAATAAAATACTTGCACAAGTGGTATAAACAGCAGTGCATACTGTGTTAAGTACATATATGCTTAATATTATGTTACTGATTTGCCTTTGGAGTGTACATGCATTGACATGCCTTTATGTGGTGTATATTATGATGTATCACATGTCTTCTTCCTCTTTCTGCATTCCTATCATTCATGTCTGTGGCCCTTTCCAATACACACACTTCCCCAGGCTAGTGTATTTATAATGCAGTATATGTACCCTTAATTATCACCATAAATCATTTATTACAGTGTGCCAGATACATATGTTTCAGTGTACATTGCAATGAGTACACTTTTCTATAATGTGTTGCTACTGCTTTCATTGCATTAATTTTAGCCATGGTGACCATTGTGGCTGTTCATGCAATTTTGCAGAGTAAGTTAGCATGTAGGTAAACTTGTCTGCATGTTTTATATGCATTTGTGCTGCTTTACTCACTATTGCTTGCCATGAAACATTCTCTTGTATCTGTGTAAGTGCTATGCATGGCATGCATATGCAGTTACCACTGCTGCTCATTGCACAAACATGTAAACTGTGTGTAGGCTTTGTGCTAAGCCTATGTGGACTTTATGGAATCCCCATGACTCAATTGTGCAAATTATTACTTCTTTTATCCAATTTCATTTTTGCAATTATTATAATATCATCTTTATATGTTAACAGAGCTGGAATTCTTAACCCTTCAGGTGTCATGTATCCTGCCTCCTTCATTTTGTAATTTATTTCACATACTATCACATTCATAACTAGTAAAGAGTACACAACTTCCTTGTCTTACAGCACTCTTCATATGTACCTCTTGGCTTAATGAGTCATTTGCATGCATTTTTACTTTATTATTACAACACGTTCACATACTTTCTAACTTTCTCACATCTATTATATTATTTCTTTATTATCCATAATATTTCATTTCACCTTGTGTCAAATGCCTTATTAAGGTCTCCTATCATGATTTTTGCTTCTTCTCTTCTGTTCATAATATCGTCCACAATTTTGCTAACTATCATTAATAATTCTTGTACTATGCATGTTATGATGTACAGTGGCATAGTGGTTAGTGCTGTTGCTTCATAGCAAGAAGTTCTCTAGTTTGATTCATGGCTAGGGTGCCTTTTGTGTGGAGCATGCATTTCTCCCTGCATTTGTTTTCTTTAATATTTTCTATTTTAGTTTCAAATCTCTTTTGTTTCATTTTTCATAAAAATCTTATAATCATTATTATTCAATACTATTCATCCTCAGTTTTTTAAATGTCTTCAATCTTCCATCTTCTATATAAATTTAAGTATTAAACTGCATAATTCTTTATATATAAAAGTTTCACATAAAGGACAACAATGAGATATTAAACCAGATTGCTCAACCTGCTGTCTCTTTGAGTCCCTGTTCATTGATGCAGCTTCGAAAAATCACCCATGCAGCTTTAAAAACTAATCCACTCAAATGTTTTCCCTGTTAGGCTTCCTACCTTTCTGTACTGTTTTACTTTCACTTTGAAAACCAAGTTGAAAAACCTCTAGCTGGCTCTGAAATGATGATGTCACATTGGCCAAATCTCTTGCTCTAGCTAACATGACAGTTCCTCCCCCAAAGTGATGTAATCCCCATCTGATTTGCATGCTATGTAGAAGAGACAGTGGACCTCCTACATTGTAATGTCAGAGCTGCCTTGCCCAGCCCACTCTTAACCTAGCAAAAATGTCAAACTATAATCTCACTTTTCTGAAGAGCCCTACCGATATGTGACAAAGTGCCGGCAGAAGCACAGTAACAGCAACAAAAACTAAGAGCATAAATTTGCAATGACCATGCGTAGACATTAATTGCATGTTTTTGCATAAGAAGCAGATGTCTGTCACAATTAATCGACAACACTACATCAGATTACAAAAAGTATGCAATACCATAATTGTCTTAAATTAGCACTTAAAAAAAGCATGTCGGTGCTGCCATGCAAGTCTGTGAAATATGTCATGCTTATAGTGCATCATTTGTTAGCTATTTAACCAAACAGGAAGGAAAAATAAGTGGGAGTTTGATGCTTTGCAAAAGAGTGATTATTCCCAGTGCTATGGAGCTTGGTTCTAAATTTGACAGGAGTGCAACAAAAAAAGTCTCCCACTGTAAGGAAGGAAAGGCTGACAAGAAAACAATACATTAGTCTGGTCTCCTGCTGTGAGCTGTCAATCACATGCAGATAATGGATCAAATTACCCTTATCTCTTTGACAGCTAGGGAAGGTAGGTGTGAAGGGGAAGGGAAGATACCTTAAAAAACTAGATTTCAGCCTTCACAAAAGAAATCAAATTAGCTTTCCTAAGAAGAAAGTGCAATAAAATGCACTTTTCATTTCTGTTCTGTAGCATTTGCACTGCTTGTGTTTGAAGTAGTCATTGAAAAATGATAAAATTTTAACCAAAAATAAGTCACTATAACACAGCAGTGAATGCCTGTAAAATCAGTGCACTGACAGGAGCTTTAGGGAACATGTGGCAGATCTGATGCAATTTGTTGGAGACAATGCATTCTGGGATACTTAGAGACAGACTAAACAATCAGAATTATTTCACGATGTCGTACCCCATGTGGTCAGAGTCAGAAATTGCATATAAACATATCTAAAAAGCTCTAAATAGTCCCAGAGTGGTGTTAAAATGTAGGAAACACCAAGCCATGATGAAATAAACAGGTTTTTTGAGTCTGTGGATGTGGTTATCTTTTAACCATTCATTCAAAATCTTTAAAAAATATTTTTGCCAATGCCTTACATTTTTATTTCTCTACTTTTTCACATCACATCATATTGCCACTGTAAAAAGTATATATTTTTCCTTAAATATGTTCCACCATTCAGACCAATTTTTATAAAATGTTCTTACAGAAATATGATCGTTCCATAACTATATTACTAATCTGTTTCCTTCTTCATTCCATGCTTTGTCATTTATCCTTTTTATTATTTTGTCTATTTTTATGTATTCCCTGTTTTCCTTTATCTCTAGCCATATTGCAAGATGATCAGAAAATCCTGTTTCAACCATCTATAAGCAAATCTTCTGATACTATATGTGAAGACTGGTAGAGAAGGGTGAAGCCTGCCAGCCTAGTCAAATAGAATTTGATACATAATTCTGGCATTTGTAAATATAAATATAAATATAAAATACAGGCTTGTGTCTTAAATGTAAAGAAATGCTGTTTCAACAATGTGTCAACATTGCCATCTGCTGTAAGGAAAACAAAGTCAAGCATTTCTTTTTGGTCCTTTGAAATTAAAATTATTTTATGTCAATTCCTTTGAAGTTAGAATTTGGAGTCGATGGGTCTGGAGTAAGCATCCTGCCTATTGTTTTAAGGCTAAAGTTAATGACTAGAATTTACATATGGAATGTCCTTTATTGCTCTAAGTGTAAAAGAATGTAAATATAGTTAATGTGTAGCCTGAGAACTCCAGGAAGGGTGCAAACAAATAATGTAATGTTTTAGCAGAACTGCAGCTTCAATTTAAACAGTGAGAACCAGAGATTATTAAGCATTTTTGTCTTGATATCCATCTCATTAGCACTCTGTCTGTGTCTTAAGTAAGTTACTTTAGAAGTATGTTTTCTTGTAAAAATAGCTAGGACTATAAAGATTAGTGTTTTTCTGTTATGCCAGAGCTGTACTATGGAATTATTTTAAGTTTCTGTGTGATCTCTGAACTTTTGAATAGCACTGTGGTGTAGTAGTATTGTCTTCTGTTTTTAGTATTTATTATTAAATAATTTTTAAATCCTTTTCAACTGTGGCTAGTTTATGTAGAGAAGTTAAGCTCTAGAGTACATTGCATATTTATAGAGTTTACAGTCTAAACCACTCCTATAGCTTTAGCCCTGGGCTATACTACCAATTGGATAATAATATTGCACAGTAATAATTGGACACCCTTTTAAGGGCCTTTGGGTAGCTGATAATTATTAGCTGGTGGTGGCAGCAATTACTACCGTATAGTCTGGGTATAGGGGCACAGATAGAGAATCTATGTCAGCCTTCCCAAGAGTGTATGTGAAGTTGCATAAATACTTATCTCTAAGTGTGTGTGTGTCAGCTACTTGGGCAGGGACATGAAGCACTGGTTGGACAGAGAGGGTACTGAAAGTTAGCTTGCTAGCTAGGCTGTGATCTAGACCCTATAGCTGTGCCAGTGGGGAGTCTTATTGGGTACCTGGAGAGCAAGGGAACACCCAGCCCCAGACTGACTGTGATCTCTGTGTGCACTTAAGGGAAATTGTACTTTACTGTGTGTATTTGTTATCATTTCCTCTTATATGAGACACCCTCTCTGGTGTTAATGGTGAGGATTGAGGCTCCTTGATTGCTGGGCCAGGGCATGCACATCACACTATAAAATAATCTATTTCAGTTCTATACATACCCCTTTTGAAAGTCCATGAATTTTTGTCCCAAAGATTTAACTTAACCATATCTTATAACTTCTAACATGTTTTATATAATTTCCTTTCTTTTTATGCTTGCCTCTTAAATCACAAAGTCCCCTATTATTATAATATTCATATTTATCACTACATAATCTAAAACCAAACCTTCTGATACTATAAAATAGTCAATTTCAGTTCTATACATACCCCTTTTGAAAGTCCATGAATTTTTGTCCCAAAGATTTAACTTAATCATATCTTATAACTTCTAACATGTGTTATAACATTTCCTTTCTTTTTATGATTGCCTCTTAAATCACAATTAAAGTCCCCTATTATTATAATATTCATATTTATCACTACATAGTCTAAAATCTTATGAAATAAGCTTTCTCTTTCTTTGTGATTAGTATAAGCATATAATGCTATAATTCTGTATATTTGTTCTTTCCATTTTAAATCTACAATGCTTAGTCTTTCCATTTTTGATAAAGTTACATCTAATATCTTTATAACATTTCTACAGAATACAGCTATTCCAGAACATCTCTCATTTCTTAAATTCCAGATTATCATTCCTACACATAGTTTCTCTGTTTGTCATTTTTCATTTAGTAAAAATGTTGTGTCTTCTAATATAATTGCATCTACATCACATGTATTACACTACTACAAAATTCATATTCTTCTTAGTACTATTAACATCTCTTTTTTTAAGATTTATAGTTTCATGGCTAATTACTAGGCTAGTTTTCTTAAAAGGCCATTCTAAGCTAAACCAATTTTTTTCCACCAAGGAAAGAATCAAACATTGTAGTGAGTCAGTCATCTTAACCATTATACCAAGCCCCAACCATTAATTGTACAGCTTCCTTTTCATTGATTTCATTTCTTTTTTCTTTTGTACTTATCCTTTTAATTTTTCTTTTTCTGACTTTCACCTTTTTTTCAATATTTTTTTTTCACTTTTACTACCTTCCACTTTATATCTTCTTCATCATTTATTTCTGAACCATCTTCTATGTCATCTTTATTATTTTTTCTCGTCTAATTTTTCTTTTGTTTCTACTAATTCAAATGTTCTTCTCTTTGTTCATTTTCTTCTCTTTCTTTTTTTCTTTACTCTTATTTTCATTTTTGCAGTCCATCCAGAAATATCCACTTCTTTTACATTTATAACATTTAAATTTACAGTTTTTGCATCATGTTCCATTAAATATAACAATTAGATAAGCTCACCAGCTTAAATATAAACCCCTATGTCACTAGATGGGTTGCAAACTGGATCAAGGACAGAACCCACATGGTTAGAATTGCTGGAGCCATGTCAAACTCCAAACCAGTTACAAGTGGCGTCCCACAAGGCTCAGTCCTGGGACCTCTCTTGTTCTGTATATATTTCTCGGAGGTACAGGCTAACACGGAAGGACTGTGGCTGACCAAGTTCGTAGATGACTGCAAACTGGGCGCCATAATAGACTCTCCAGCCGACACAAGCATCCTCCAAAAGGGCCTCATAGAAACAGACAACTGGTGCCAGAGCCATGGCCTCAAGCTAAACGCCAAAAAGTATATAGTCATCCCCTTTGGCAAAAACAAAGTGCCCACAAATTACCACATAGGTGGTAATCCATTAAGTACGGAAGAAGTAATTAGGGACCTGGGGACCCAAGTTGATAGCAATCTCTCATTTGACAACCACGTGGCCAAAGTGGTTAGAAAAACATTTTATATAGCCCACCTAATCATGAAGGGATTCACATCTAGATCAGGGGAGGTCATCGTGCCTCTTTACTCATCCCTCATCAGGCCCATAATTGAGTACAATGCCCCTTTTGGGATGTACCTTACCAGACACCTGCAGCAACTGGAAAGACCCCAAAAGTACCACACCAAAAGGATCAAAGGGCTCAAGCAGATGCCATATGCTGCCCGGTTAAAGAAACTCCAGCTCTACTTAGTGGCATACTGCCTGCTCAGAGGTGATCTGTGCATGACGTATAAAGCCATGTCCAACCCAGAATTAATGGACATGCTGCACCTCAGAAAATCCAAATCCCATCGAGCTACGCGCTCGAGAGACTTGAACCTCAGCACTGAAATAAATAGGACATGCTGGAGGGACAGATTCATAACCCAGAGGCTCCCTTCACTCTGGAATAAAATCCCAGTCCAGGTTAGGCAGAGTCCCTCATTGACTCTCTTCAAGAGGAATCTTGATGAGTGGATGGGAGATCATAGGTTTACCCCGGGTATCACTTCTGTGTCACTGTTAGACAGAGGCACAGTATACTAACCTCAAAAAAGGGCATAGGAAAATTAATTTAAAATGGGTGGCTTATAAATGCCCTAGGGCAGATAGCCTAGTATGAACCTATGAACCTATGAACCTAATTCCTTTTGTCTCAATTGCTTGTCAAATATCCTTCTTTTCCACAAAAAAAAAAAAAAAATGTTTTGTGTTGGCCTCAGTATTTTACAACAATCCTATTCCCCCTCCACATTTATCACACTTGGTATATGTATAATTTTCTCCTTCTATTTCAACACAATATTACAATCCCAGACATCAGTCTGTAAACCCCTTTTGTCGCAAACTTTTGCAATGCCCTGTACTTCTTTACATAAAACATTCAAATGTCCTTTCAAAGTCTCTATTTCTACCTGTTCAAAACTTTCAGGAATTGTCTTCTTTGTTTCCCTGGTAAATGTTTTTAATACATAAAGATTCCATGGGTTACAATCTTTGTTATGTTCATATTCTTCAAGAACATTTTCCTCTAAAAAACAGTCTGAAATATAAATTCACAAAATGTTTCCTTGTTAATAAGAATAAATGCTCTTACCTAATGAAAGACAGGTAAGCATCCCTCAGGCTACCCCTTCTCTGGAGCAGGCTCCCCATCCATGTGAAGCAGAGTTCTTCACTAACCTAATTCAAGTGTAACTTAGACAACTGGATAATGAACAGTAAAGTCATCCCTAGATTGGCACCTATGTCTCCAATGGACACAGACTGCTGTAAATTGTTCATCTCTCAGGCTACTGCTTGCAAATGTTATGCCTTGCAAGCCCCTGCTTACACTTATCAAGGGTACCAGAACTTGCCAGAGATTGGTGTTATATTGCTACACTTAAAAAGGCCCTTGTGATCATTAGTCTAGTAAGTGCCTATGAACCTATAAACCTAAGAGATTGAGAGGTATAGGTTCATAGGGTTCATAGGGAGGTACTAGGCTATTGGCCCTAGGGCCTATATAAGCCTTTCACCACCAAAGAAAATTATTTTCCTGTGCCACTGTCGAGCAGAGCCACAGAAGTGATCCCCAGGGTGAATTTCCTATTTCCGATCCAATCATCCAGATTTTTCTTGAAGAGTGCTAATGAGGAGCTTTGTTTGATACAGATAGGTAGTTTGTTCCAGAGTATGGGAAGTCTCTGGGACAGGAATCTATCCCTCCAGCATGTTCTGTTTATTGAAGTGACAAGGTTTAGGTCCCTAGAACGTGTAGCTCAAAGGGATTGGGATTTCTTTAAGTGGAGCATGTCCAACAGCTCTGGGTTTGACATAGCTTTGTATGTTATGTAGAGATCACCTCTGAGTAGGTGATATGTGACAGAGTAAAGCTGGAGATATTTGAGATGGTCTGCATAGGGCATCTGTTTGAGGCTGGTAATCCTCTTTGTGAGGTATTTCTGCGGTCTTTCCAGTTGTTGTAGATGTCTTGTGAAGTACATACCAAAAGGGGCATTGTACTCTATAATGGGTCTAATGAGTGATGAGTAGTGGGAAACAATGACCTCTTTTTTCCTGGATGAGAAATCTTTTGTGATGAGGTGTGCCACAGAGAAGGATTTCCTGACTACAGTGGCGATGTGATTATCAAAGGAGAGACTACTATCCACCTGTGTCCTAAGGTCTCTTATCACACTTTCGGTGTTAAGTTTACTACCGCCTATGTGGTAGTTCATAGGTACAGAGCTTTTACCAAAGGGGATGACAATGCACTGTTTGGCATTCAGCTTGAACCCATGGCTTAGACACCAGGCATCTGTCTCAGTGAGGCCCTTTTGTAGGATGTCCACATTGTTAGGAGTTTTGATTATTGCTCCTAGTTTGCAGTCATCTGCAAACTTCATTAGCCAAATACCTTCTGTGTTAGCCTGTACTTCAGAGAAGTAGATATCAAACAGGAGAGGACCCAGGACTGAACCCTGTGGTACTCCACTTGTCACTGGTCTGAAGTCAGATTTGGAGTCTGCTACTTTCACAGTATGGGTTCTGTCAGTGAGCCAGTTGGCAACCCATCTTGTGACATAGGGATTTATACCTAGTTTAGTGAGTTTATCTATAATTCCAGAGTGGGGGATGGTGCCAAAAGCCTTGGCAAGATCTAGATAGGCTGTGTGAACCACCTTACCCTCTTCTATGGCTTTGGTGACTGCTTCAAAGACATCTATCTGATTTAGGAGACATGATCTGCCTTTTACAAACCCGAACTGGGTGGGGTCCCGAGTTTGGAGATTACCAATGTCTTTGTTTATAAGTACCATGATGATTCATTCCATGGCCTTGCAGACCAGGCTCATTAGGGAGTAGTTCCCAGGGTCCATGGTGGCTCTACCTTTGTGGAGTGGGATAATCGACGCTGTGTGCCTTTCAGTTGGCACAAAGCCTGATGTGAGGCTATGATTGAACATGGTACTTAGGTGGGGTGCCAGTTCACTCTGTAGTTCATGTAAAATGCAGCCAGGGATGTTGTCAGGTCTCATGGATGCTGTGTTTTTGGCTTGGAGAGTGTGGTTTTTACCTGTGCAGCCATAATTACAGGAACTTTGCATTCTTCTGGTATAGAGATGGGCCCTTTAGGGGGTGAGAGGGGGTTAAAGTTAGCACTGAACCTATCTGCCAGGATGTTGGCAATATCAGTTAGAGACATTGTACTGTAACTCAGAGCAGATCTGAGTGTTGCCATTGAGATTCTTAACATAGCTATAGAATGCTTTGTGGTTGTCTTTAGAATCAGTGCCAATTTTGTTTTCATAACTAGCCCTGGAGGATTTTATGAGGGATCTCAGCTTCTTACAATCCTCCAATCATGGGATTTTATTCTTTTTTGCAACAGTTTCTTTCTTCTGTTGTAGAGTTTGTTTATGGCAGAGGACCACCAGATTGGCTTCATTTTTTTGGAGGATAGCATCTTAGTTCTGTTAGCAATAGCATGATCCATGCACTCATGTAAGTGTTTATAAAGTGCAATTGTGTAGGATTCAGCAGTCTTCCCTCTATTGTCTGTCTTCATGGGTGTCATGAAATTTGCCACTTCTGTCTTAAGAAGTGTGAAGTTGGCTTTGGAGAATTTTTTACAGTAGTTTCCCTAATGAGGGGTAGGGACAGGATGTGGATGTCTAAGGTGATTAGCTTGTGGTCGGATCTGAACAATGAGGAAATGACCTTTGGTGTGGAACACCGGTCACCATAACTCTCAACTGTTCTGAATTACTCGGTTTTTATTGAGTTTTGGGGTCCAAAAATTTGGTGCCACTAGGATTCCCTAGTGGCATCCCTTCATTTACAATTTTTTTCTTTATTTTTTTTTATTTTTTTTTTATTTTCCCCACTTTGTCAGCTGACATCATCGTGCACGCAATGTCATCAGCTCCGTCAGGGCTACCAGCCTGTCGGAATTGAGCTTGCGTGTGTAGGCTCAAATCAAATGGTTTTGCGAGCGGGAATGGCTTGTTTGTATCACTCGCACCTGGATTTTATTTATTTTAGAAGCTCCTGCCTGCTTTATTTTTACAGAGATATATTATCGCTCGTCAGTCTGCAAATGGAGAAGTAAGTACAGAGAGTGTGTGTGTGGCTCTAATTCAACAGGTGCTGCATTTTTAAGTCCACTGGTCCATACTGTCCATGGCATTCAATTTAGTTTTTGTTCACTTGTACATTTTTAAGTCCACTGTCTGCTGGTAGAGCGAGAGATACTGTGTGCACGTTGCAGAACCGTGTATTTGACCTGCATTTACCATACTGTTTCTTTCATTGTGTGTGTAATATGAGATAACAGTTACAGAACATGGCTGCTGAGCTTTGTTTGGCACCAGTGTGCTCTGCTGCTTACTCTTAATGTGGTGAAAATAATATGTTGTTTAAACGTTATATCGTGCTTTCTAATGTCTGCCATTATGACCCACTTCTCTGGGGCATTTTTTCTTCCCCTTTCCTGACTTGCTGAAAAGTGACGAAAGAAACTGGCTTGGTTATTGTTGCTTGTTGGGATTAAGTAATAGTTTTATTTCACAAGTTATCTACAGGAGGGGTGGACAGACGAGAACTAAAGTCTGAACATGAATACTGAGCTTCCAGCCTGAACATGAATACTAAGCTGCCAGCCTGCTATACATTCCTTTATTTTCAGGCAAAGCAAACTTATTTTCCATACTGCTGCTGCTGCATTCTGTATGTGCTGCCAAAGTAAGCACTGAGCTGCTACAAATTTATTTCTGTACTGCTGCTGCATTCCCCGTAGATGACTGATAGGGTCTGGGAATGCAGTCATTACATTACCTGCAGCCTTATCCTGAGACAGTAGTCTGAGGGATTAATTAATATTAACTGGGGATGGGCTGTACCTTTTATTTGTGTGTCCTTAGATTGCTTGTATGCAAGTTTCAGGAGGGGAGTTATGCGCGAAGAGTTCTGAAACTTTGTTTTTAGCTTGTGTGCTGTTCGCATTTTCAGTGTTGCGTTCTGTGGTTACATATACACATTTCTGTTGTGTGATTTGCACTGGTTTTAAAGCAGTTACTTCAATAAACAAGCTGGCACTTTATGATGGCTTCTGTTTGTAATATTCAGTGGTGGGTTATTCGTTGGCTATTAGAAATACAAGCATAATTAGTCTTGATACATAAGGGGTTTTATTGGCAGTTAAATTATTTTTGTTTTTATTGTAATAATTTGAAGTGGAGGAAGTGTTGGTACTTGGTTGAAGGTTCTGTTCTATGTGGATTTAGTTCATGAGGTGAATGACATGGAGGGGTAGTGTGCTCCCTTGTGTGGAGTTTTTGTTTTATTATTATTATTATTAACAGCAGCTGGATTATAAAATGTATATCCTGTAGATGTTTTATGTGCTGCCAGTCTGCCATTCAGAAGTGAAACACACATGCAATTTGAATTGCGTTCTGAAGTACTGTCTGCTGCATTAATGACAATGTATTTTATTTGAAGTTGAGCTGCCAATTTATTTTATTTGATGTTGAGCTGCATATCTTATTTTACTGTCTGCTGCATTAACTATTTTATTTGAAGTAGTTGAGCTGCATAACTTCTTATTTGAAGTAGTAACTTGAGCTGCATAGCTTCTTATTTAAAGTAATAACTTGAGCTGCATAGCTTCTTACTCCCACAGACTGTAGATGGATTGCTGATACTATACTGTTATACTTTTAAAGGGGGTGGACACTGCAGTCCTGAGAATGTCCTCCTTTGGCGGAGATACCTAGTAACTATGAACCTGTTATCAGTTTGCCATCCATTCCCTATTGAAATATTACTAGCTTATGTGAAACATAGGCAATTTATTCTTCAAGGGCAACAGGCACTATAGTTGTAGATGAAACAATGAAATATAAAGTTGTTTGCTAGGAGCAACCTAGTGACAGAGCTCTAATATGGAATTTAGATGACTTTTACTTCTGCATAGATTGTGCATATTTACTGATACTGGTGGATTGTAGAGGTTTGAGTAGACTTTTATGATGGAAATATTCTGAACTGGGCAGTTTTCTTATTATTGGTTTATGCATTTGTTTCATTGCTTACTGGAAAAATGTTCAATGAATTTAAAAGGCGCTCTAAAAAGGGTGCTGTATTATACAAGGAATATAATTTAATAACGTCAGGAAGGTGCATCAAAGAACACATGTATATTTCTTGTTTTGTGTGCAAGGGGCCTATGATTTGAAAACAGCCCAAAGGCAATCTTTCTCCACCACTGGCCAGATGCATTTTCTTTGGATGTGGGTTTCAATGCTGTTTCAATGAATGTGAGTTTCAAGGGCAGAGAAGTTCTAATGCTAAGTATATTTTCATTGTGAGACTGTATTGCTTTGTTTAGCAGATGTATATTACTGTTTATGCTATAAAATGTAAAATAAAATCCAAGTCACTGTAGAAGTAAAGCAGTATGCACATTAGTGTTTATGGTAAATGGGGCAAAATTGCCAAGTAATGGGACACTGGAATGGCTGCAGAGGGACTCTGGGCCTTGGGGTCATATTTTGGTTGTCTGTTCTTCAGTTTGCATTTAAAAGTTGCTATCCCACAATTCCATCAGAGTGGGTGGGGTTAAATTATTATGCATGCAAATTTTATGTTAATCAGGGTGCAGATTTGTACCTATTTTTCACGGCCTTTGTCCAGATTTTTGATGTTTCCAGGTTAAGAGGTATGCCGGTCACCCATGTTGATAATGACCAGGTCTAGGATATTACTGCCCCTGGTGGGGGTGTGGATAAGTTGATGCAAGGCGTTGGAATTTATGAATTCCAGAAAACATTGAGCAAAAGAGTTGGTACATGAATAGGTTTCCCAGTTAATAGTGGGGTAGTTGAAATCTCCCATTATTAGGGTTTTGGGTTGTACTCTAGTATTTTCCAGTGTATCTAGAAATGAGGAGTGGGAATCCTGGGGCATGGTGGGGGATCTGTAGCAAGCAACAATTTGGATTGCGGTCTTGCCCAGAGTTAGTTGCACTTGGATAATCTCGAATGCATTATGCTCAGCAACTAGCCTGGAGGTGTGGGTATCCTTAATAAATATGGATACGCCTCTGCCTTTAGTGTTTTGCCCAGGTTAGGTGGCCGAAAGGTGTGGTATGAATTATAGCCTGATAATGCAGGGGTGCTGTCTGGAGCCTTGAACCAGGTCTCTGACACTGCACAGATGTCGATGTTCTCCATTTTAAGGAGTGCCTCGAGTGAGTGCATTTTGAGGTTTAGACTTCTAGCATTAAGTAGCATTACCCACAGATTGCTTGGTTGTACCTGTTATGGTGGTGAATTTGTCATTTAACATTGCCTAAAAAAGGCACAATAGGGGTGGCAAGAGCCTTAGCTAGTATCCGGAATTCCAAGGGTAACAGGTGCAGGCCATCTCTGGCAAAGAAGCATCATGGTCTGTCGATCATGTCATTCCAGGCAGACAGATACTGGATCCCCTTAGAATGACACAAGAAGCTTAGCCAGTTGTTGAAGTCAATCATTTTGTCCTTGTACTGTGGTATCATTCTGGGTGATGGCAGGATGCTACTCAGGGCTAGGGTCATACATGCATGGGCTACAAGATCGGAGAGCTTCTCTACATCTCTTTTCATGTAGCCCAGGGAAGTACATCTCAGGTCATTCACACCAACATGGACAATGACAGAGTCATATTTGTACATGTTGTGGTGTGACCTGAGCGAGTGCATTATGTGGTGGATCCTGGCACCTTACAGGCAGCTGACAGTAACTTTCTCCTTGTTTAGCCTGGTGAGTGGAACATCAGTGTGCCTGACTATAGAGTCACCTATGACTAGAGTGTTGGGTACGTTGTTATGACTTATCGACTGTAGTTGAGTGGCACACTGAGTTTGTGGGCTATGTGTCATTTGGGTTGTGTTGGGTGGTGGAAGTTGCGTGTGTTTCTGCTTTGGAGGGTTCTGTTGCTTGGGCAGATTTTTATTGAGAGCCCTATGTGTTGTAGTCAAGTGTATGATATTGGATACAGTGAGCTGCCACACATTTTGTTAGCCATATAGAACTATTCTTTGGGATATGTACACATTAGGAATTAGCAGTGTAGACTTCCTTTCAAGGTATTCTACAAAATGCATGTGTGATACATTTTTTTTGAGTTGCATCAGGTAAATACACAGATCATTGACAGCATTGATGACACGGGATTTATTCTCGTGGGTATGGTTTGTGGCTTATGTGTCATGAAAACCTGTCGACTGGCCAGGATTGCCCATTATTTTAACTCCAAGTTTAACACTCTCCCTCTTAACCCTGCAAAAACAGGTCATATTTGGAGAAGGGGTGGTGAAGCGCTTACATTAAATAAGCAGTCCATGTCTAGCTGTTTTAGTCTGTTTTCATTTTGGTTTTTGAATTCCCCTTACAGAATACTGACAATTATTAAGTTGTACATGTCTGTTCCTGCAGAACATGTATAATAACGTAAATCCAAATATTCTGCCAGTGCCATGGTGTTAATATTTGAAAACTGTCCCTGATTGCACATGCTTCTGTCTAGAGTTGTCCTTGAGTCTGTTGCCATGTGTCCATGATTGGTTGAGACCTATGCTGACATGTCAATCATATTCAAGCAAACTATTTTTTCAAATTTTCACAATATGCACATACCCCCTACTATGTATACTATCCTTGCTAAATGTCCAATCCAGTGAGCATGCCAGTAATGTTTATATCACAACTATTTATCTTCACTGATGTAACCTTGTGTGACCATCACATATATACTATCCCATGTGATGATACAAATATACCTGGGTAGGAGGTATAAACAGCAGTACATACAGTGCTCTGTACACATGTGCTGAATGTTACGCTACTGGATTGCCTTGGAATTGCACATACATGACATATCCTATCGTGGGTGCATTGCCATATTTAACATGCCCTCTTCCTCTTTCTTCATTGCTAGCATTCATGTTTCTGCCCATTTTCATCAGCACACTTTTGTGTATGTTTCATTGTATTTGTCCCTGCTGTCGTCCAACCCATGTATTATTTCATTCTGCAAATAATTGTTGTAGTGTACACTGCACTGAATACACTTTTCTTTAATGTGTTAATACTGGTGACTTACATCTCTCAACTGTACAGATTTTCAAAGAATGTTGATTTTGGCCTCATATTGTTGGTCCATTTTTCATAAAATTGTGGTTTTCTAGCAAATTAGTTGTAAATCATTAAAGATTAAAGTTGGGAAATAATGACAGACATTTGAGTTTCAGACTTCATAACCTACAGAAAATTCATGCTAATACAAAACCTGTTATTCTATCAACTAGTTTGTAAGAGCAATATTTAAAAACTGTCTCTATTGTTGGGCCTTTGTCCCACTTTTATTTATGGCTTTTCCAGAGGAATGACAATGTCATTGCAGTATTTTAACCCCTGGTAGTCATTGTGGCTGCCTACACAACCTTGCCAATTTGTTATGCCTCTTCTTTCTGCATTTATGCTGCTCTGTACAGTTTCCTGTCTGGTAGCACTGTTGCTAGCCATGAAATGTCACTTATATTCATGTAAGAGTGTTGCATGGCATGTATATGCAAGCAGCACTGCTGCTCATCACACAGACATGTCAACTCCTTGTAGGCTTCATGCTGAGGTTAGATGGAAGTTTACTGAATCCCGAGGAGTATCTATTCCATGGCCATTTCAAGGATCTCTGACCTTGACATAAGTTGCATCAAAATCCTGATAATAACAGGAATATTTATTTTTTATTTTTTTTTTTATTTTTATCATTTTTTTTTATGTTGTTGATTAGTTAACTAGTTAAAGTCAAGTCATCCTTCGTAAATCATTTTCAGTCATTAACAAAGCCACAGAGACAAGTATAAATGCAGGCCACCCAGCGGTGTGAACATTGGCTCTAGATGATTGTTGCTATCACTCTTACACTCTGATCCCATGTTCAAAAAGTAGCAAAAGGGGGTTGTCGATGTATATATGTATGTCTACCAATATCTAAATACAGTTAGATGCAGACATGCATGACTACATGTATATAGCCATAGCTATATTATATAGGTTTGTAGTTTCTTAGGTGTGTATTAGGATAATGACCAGTAGGGCCTTTTTAAGCCTAACCATGCATGCTAAATCTCTGACAAGTTATGGTGCCCTTGATAATTGTATGCATGGGCTTAGGAGATGAAACATTTATGAGCAGGGCCCTCTGAGATGAAACATTTATAAGCTGCCTGTGTCCATTAGAGACATAGGTGCAAACAAAGGAAGAATTTCTTATTACCAATCCAGTTGTCCATGTTACACTTTAATTGGTTTTGGGAGAAACTCTGCTTCACATGGATCTGTTCCACAGAAGAGGTAGTTTCTTGGACACACAGCTGACTATCCAGCAGTTCCTATTGATATCACAGGCAAGGTTTAAGTCTGTACAAGAGGTAATTCTGGTGCTGTGTGTTTTGCAGATATGCAGGAGGTCCATTAGGGTGGAGTCCAACAATGCAATGTATCACAGGCATAGATCTCCCCTCAACAGCCCATAGGAGACAGAATACAGGGATATAGCTTTGAGGCAGTCTGCATAGCACATGTTACTTAGGCCCTGTATTCTTTTAGTGAAGAATATCTGTGGACATTCCATTTGTTGGATGTGCCTAGTTAGGTACATACCAAAGGGGGTATTGTACTTAATGATCTCTGAACCAACACATAAATCAACTTACATGGAGGTTCTTTCAAAAAACACAACAAAACACCAGAAACCTCCAAAACAAAAGACTGCTACAATTAATACAATTCCCACAGCACCCAAGAGACATAGCAACACCAGTGTCTCACTTACCAAGCCCTTAAGGCATTACATGCAAAAAATCAAATTATGTTGTCATTGGAGATTCCACAGTGAGACACATGGATGTCCCACTCACCAGGTTAGATAAGGAGAAAGTCATGGTCAGCTGCCTGTCTAGTGCCAGGATTTGTCAGATCACGCATGCACTCAGGTCTCTCAGCAACAAGTATCACTATGACTCTGTCATAGCTCATGTTGGAGTGAACGACCTGAGATGTACCTTAATGGAGTGTATGAAGAAAAGCATGATTGACCTCTCTGAGTATGTGTCCAGGGCAGGTATGTCCCTAGCCTTGAGCAGCATAATACCCACACCTAGAATGATGCCACAGAATAAACAAAAAAGGATTGATTTCAAGAATTGCCTTATTTTTGGTATCATTCAAAGGGGATCCAGTTTCTGTCAGCCTGGGATGATATGGTTGACAGACCTCACTGCTTTGCCAGAGACAGTTTGCACCTGGCACCCCTAGACTTTTGGCTGCAAAGCTCTTGCCTCACCCATAGTGCCTTCTTTAGGCAAGGTTTCTAAAAAAAATTGCTGACATGAAAATTGCCAACTATAACAAAATAAGGGTGATGCTGCTAAACATTAGGAGCTTAAACCAAAAACTGCACACCCTGGAAGCACGTCTGTCACTGGAGTATGTGGATGTCTGTGCAGTCACAGATATATGATTCAAGGCCTCAGAGAGTACCCCGGCCTTGCAAGGCTACAATGCCTTCCACACCTTCAGGCTACAAAATGAACATTTGAGAACCAAAGGAGTTGGTGTTTCTATCTACATTACAGACAAATTCACCTCCCGACTACTTAGACTGGACAACTCCATGGAGTTACTCCATGTTCAGATTACTGTTGCTAAGACCACCAATCAAGTCATAGCTACTTATAGATCCCCCTCCATGCCATGGATCATGATGTGCATAAGGACTACTTGGCCAAACTGTAGTCAATCCAAATATTACTAAACATTCCAGTCATGCCAGATTTCAATTATCCCACCATCAATTGGGAAACCTACTCTAACCTTAACTCACTAGTACAAATGTTCCTTGACTTTGTTAACTCAAGTTCCCTAGAACAAATTGTTCAATCCCCAACAAGAGGACCAAACATACTAGATGTGGTCCTCACTAACATGACAAAAACTGATGCACCACTGCAACTGTCGGACACTTATTAGCTAAATCTGACCACAACTTAGTCGCCTTCAAACTGGCACTAACACCAGAATTCACAAAGGGTGAAGTCAGACTAAAAAACTTCACCAAAACAAACTATACCCTCCTAGGGGGAGATATAAATGCATTCACAGCCCCAGCCCTGCTGGATGTGGTAACTACATCAAAGCTTACAGAAAATCCCTCTACAATCACTTGTATAAGTGTATAGACTCGGCTGTTCCAGAGAAAATCAAACCCAGAGACCCAAGTAAAAAAAAAAAAGCCTCCCTGGTGGGCATCCGGCATTAATAAACTTTACAATAAATGCAAATATTTGCTGTCTAAGAAAACTAAGTCGAGGCCACAACAATGGAAAAGCACCCTCCTCAGTTGCAACAGGCAAATAAGACAACATGTCAAATCGCCTAAGGGTAACTATGAGAAAAAGCTTAGCAATCACAGCCAAGGATAATCATAAGGCCTTTTACAGCTATGTACATAGCTTAAAAGGTAGGACCCAAGCATGTGCAGAACTGTTGCCTACTAGTATCACACACAGTGATCCCACAGAGATACCAAACCTGATGATGGACAGATTTGGTGAAAATTTAACTCCCTTATCCCCTCCAAACTTATCAGAAACCTTGTCCCCTAACAAACCTCCCACCCTACACATCCAAAGAGCAGGTCACTAAAGCCTTGTCTACAGCAAAAAATAAAACCTGTATGGGACCAGACAACATCCCAGATTGTCTTCTAAACAAACTAAAATATAAACTATCATCACCATTAAGTACCCTGCTCAATCACAGCCTAACCACAGGCTTTGTTCCCGCAGAATGGAGATTAACAACAGTTATTCCCCTCCAAAAAGGAGGCTTAGCAACAGACCCAGGGAATTATAGACCCATAAGTCTGACCAGCTTCATCTGTAATGCCATGAAATGTATCATCATGGACATCATAAATAAAGACATAGGCGACTTCCAAACCCTGGGTCTGATCCAATTCAGCTTCGGCGAGGGCAGATCTTGCCTGCTAACCCTGGTGGATTTCTTTGAAAATGTGCCCAGGGTAGTTGACAAGGGCAGATCTGTGCACGCAGCATACCTCAACTTGACAATAGCCTTTGATACAATCCCACACTCAAGCATTACTGATAAACTTAGCAAACTGAATGTAAACCCCTTTGTTGTTCGATGGATTGCCAACTGGCTCACAAACCAGTTACACACTATCAAAGTGGGTGACTCCACATTAACCAGCAGACATGTTACCAGCAGGGTGCCACAAGGTTCACTGCTGGACTCCCTACTGTTTGGTATAGAATTCTCAAAAGTTCAGGCCAAAACTAAAGGACTGTGGCTGACCAGGTTTGCAGACAACTGCAAACTGGATGCAGTTATTGAATTCCCAAATGATGTCAGTATACTTCAGGAGGGTCTTATGCAGACCAGTGATTGGTGACTTAGTCACAGTCTCAAACTGAATGCAAAGAAATTCATAATCATTACCTTCAGCAAGAACACTATCCCTTCTCACTATCAAATTAACAACAATACCCTATGTACCTATGAAGTGATAAGAGAACTGGGATTGGTAGTAGACTGCAACCTTAACTTTGACCACTGTGTAGTAAGAAAGGCTTTCTATGTAGCATACTTGATTAGCAAAGGCATTGACTCTAGAGCAAAGAGGTTATAACCCCTTTATACTCGTCACTAATCAGGTCCATAATTGAGTATAACTCCCCTTTCAGCATATACTGTACAAAACACCTGCACCAATTGGAGAGACCTCAGAGCTTTCTAACTAAGAAGATCAAGGGACTCCAGCAAGTGCATTACACAGACAAACTAGTCCCTGTCACTATATTCAGTATTGCATAGACTTCTTAGGGGAGACCTATGCATGGCTTACAGAGCAATCTCCAATCCAAACCTAATGAATTTGCTGCACATTCGTAAATCAGTTGGGACTAGAGCTACCCATTCCAGGGACCTAAATATGGCCTGTGACTTGAATAGGACAAACTGGAGGGAAACATTTGTCTCCCAGTGAATGCTGCATCTTTAGAATAGGCTGTCAATTCATGTGAAGTACACCACCTCTATGACACTATTCAAAAGGAACCTGGACGAGTGGATGGGGCATCATAAATTCTTACCAGTGATAGAGCCCACAACCCTCCTGGACATGGGCAGTCATTAATAAATGCAGTCCTGGGAATTGACTAGAGTACCTGTGGTATTACATTGGAATGAAACAGCTAGGCTTGAAATGACCTCAAGTTTGATAGCCTAGTAACCTCTTATGATCCTATGATCCTCTGATTAATGCTGAATATTGTGGAGCAATGACCTCCTTGGACCTAGATGCCATATCTTTGTTTATAAGTTGAACATCATATAATGATTTCCTCACTGCTGTAGAACAATGCTGGCCAAAGGCTACACATGTCTTTATGTGTCCCCAAGTTCCTGATTACTGAGGCAACCTTTAGGGGTGTGTCATCAGTATGATAGTTAAAAGGGGTGGGTGACCTCCCAAAGGATATTATTATGTATTTTTTGGCATTTAGTTTTAGTCCATGGCTCTAACACCAGTTATTTGCCTGTGCCAGTCCTTCCTGGAGAACATTAGGGGATTATATGACTGCTTTGAATTTGCAATTGTCTGCAAGTTTAGTCAGCCAGAGGCCCTTGACATTGGCCTTGACTTCACAGAAATAAATGCTAAAAATGACTGGGTCAAAGGACTGATCCTTGAGGGATTTTACTTGTGACTTACCACTTTGTAGAGGTGGACTCTCCAGTTCTAACTTCCTGGGTCCTGTGTGTGAACCAGCTGGCTATCCACTGGGTGATATAGAGATGTATACTAAAGCACCTGAGTTTATCAACAATGCTTGAGTGGAGTGTTGTTAGATGCCTTGTCAGGTCAAGGTAAGCAGTGTGAACTCTTTTGCCCTCATCTATTGCTTGGTGGCCTTCTCAAAGAAGTCCACCTTGCTGAGTAGGCATAAATTGCCCTTAATGAAACCAAATTGGGTTGTATCCAGTATTTGGATGCTGCGTATGTCATTATTGATAATTTTTTCCATGGTCTTGCATATAAGACTAGTGGGACTCATGGGTCTGTAGTTTTCAGGGTTTGTAGATGTCCCACTTTTGTGAAGAGGGATAACTGTTGTTCTCCTTTTCTGAGGCAGAAAGCTTGTTTGGAAACTAAGGTTTAATACCAATTCCAGAGGGCCTTAAAAGTCATGTTTCATGCCATTTAGAAAGCATCCTGGGATATTGTCTGAAACCATTAATTTGGTGTTTTGTGGCCTTAGAGAGAGTATTGAGGACCTGTTCCCTATTGATAATAGGTGGAGTTAATTTTGATGGTATTCCTGAGAGTAGGCTGGGGGTGGAGGGGAAAGCTAGAGCTACGTTTGTCTGCCAGTAGGTTTGTTATATCTTATCTCTCAGTATTGGTGGCTCCATTAACAAGGAGATCTGCACTCAATGTTTATTGCCTTTGTACATATAGATAAGTAGATAGATTAACTGTACTATTTATTTATCTATATAATGTAAAAGTTGCAGACTCCAAATCTGACCTCAAAGCAGTGACACGAGGAGTACCACAGGGTTCCGTCCTGGGGCCTCTCATGTTTGGTATCTACTTCTCTGAAGTACAGGCTAACACAGAAGGCTTCTGGCTAACAAAGTTCGCAGATGACTGCAACTAGGAGCCATAGTCAAGTCTCCAAATGATGTGAACATCCTACAGAAGGGCCTCACTGAGACAGATGCCTGGTGTCAGTGCCATGGCCTCAAGTTCAATGCCAAAAAGTGCAGTGTCATCCCCTCTGGAAAAAACTCTGTACCCATGAACTACCATATAGGCAGCAATCTACTTAACAGCGAATGCATGATAAGAGACCTTGGGACGCAGGTGGAAAGTAGTCTCTCCTTTGATAGTCACATCACCACAGTAGACAGGAAGTCCTTCTACGTGGCACACCTCATCATAAAAGGGTTCTCATCCAGAAAAAAATAGGTCATTTTTCCTCTCTACTCATCACTCATAAGATCCATTATAGAGTACAACGCCCTTTTTGGAATGTACCTCACAAGACATCTGCAGCAGCTGGAAAGGCCACAGAAGTACCTCACAAAGAGGATTACTGGCCTCAAACAAATGCCCTACACTGACCGCCTCAAAAAACTCCAGCTTTACTCCATAGCATATTGCCTACTCTGAGGTGATCTCTGCCTAACATATAAAGCTATGTCAAACCCAGAGCTGTTGGACATGCTACACCTAAAGAAATCCCAATCCCTCCGAGCTACATGCTCTAGGGACCTAAACCTTGTCACCACAATAAACAGGACATGCTGGAGGGATATATTCCTGTCCCAGAGACTTCCTATACTCTGGAACAAGCTACCCATCTATGTCAAGCAAAGTTCTTCATTAGCACTCTTCAAGAAAAATCTTGATGAGTCGATGGGAAAAGGGAAATACACTGGGGATCACTTCTGTGTCTCTGCTGGACAGTAGTACAGGAAAATAACTTTCTTGGGTGGCGTAAGCTATGGAACCTTGCTGGCTAGACTTGCGTAGGCCCTTGCGCCGATAGCTTAGTACCAACCTATGAACCTATGAACCTATATTTATCAGCCAGTAATCATGTTTTTGAGAAGAAACTAGAATACCTACAGCATTTCTTGAATGGCCAGTAACTGGAGATTAAGCTTGAGCCTACAATCTGAAGCTGTGCCACAGAAAATAAATAATTAAATAAATAAATAAAAACTTAATCACTCTACCACTCTGCTTTTCTCAATGGTTTTTTACATAACAAAATTCCTTTTAGGTCTCCATTCTTCTGCATTAACATCTACTTGAAACAAGGACTGTTGGCCTTTATCTCAGGCAAGAACAAGTGACTTCTGTATGCCTAGTTCTTTGTTTAGTGAATCATATGCTGTGAGAGTTATTCCCATTCAATGGTGTGCATATTGCTTTCATAATAAACCAGTGCTTTGAAATATTGCACAAATATGTGTGCTTCTGAGAGGTTTCATGGACTTGACAGTTATCTGAAAGCTGTGTAGACGGTGAGATAAGTTATTGAAGAATAAAAGAGACAAAGGAATGACAAAACTGAACTGTGTGTAAAATCAGGGCATGCTGTTCATTTCAAACCTTTGTCTTTTGGTTTTTACTCATAATGTCCAGGGAAGAATAATTTATGCATTTCAATGATTCTGGCCTTCATTTGCATAACATGTTCAGTGCTGCTTGTGACCATATATCATTGTTATGGTTACAAAACAATAAATTCAATGTACTATTATTGACAGGGTAAGACATGTCTGACAGTATGTAACAGAGTGACTAGTAAATTATTGTAGAACTGTACTTCACATATGATAAGAGCCTGATGTATAAAGGATGATCTATATCATGCTTGTACCTTTCATTAAGATTTTTGAAATACAGTGTTTAGTTATATCTGGGATCTTTATTTTAACAGTTTCTGCCATAAACACTTAATGTTGGTCATGATTTTTCTGTCACTACCAAAATCATGGAGAAAAAAAGCTAATTTCATAGTTTTGGTTCATGTAATCTATATTTAGGTGGGCAAAGGAAACCATGCATTTGCCTGTTCTAATCTACTATATTTTCCTTACAGCTTCCTGTTTCAATTAAACTTAATTTAATACAAGGAAAACAGTCAGATCGCTAATGGTTCAGCGTACCACTTATATGCTATGATTTAGATGTGACTGTTAATTTTACCCTCAGATTTACCCTTGAACTAATTAGATTTACTGATGCTGTTAGTCATATTAGGACTGTTTTATAGCTAAATAAATTACTAGCTCAGTGAACTAAGACTACAAAAAAATTCTTTATCAGATGTGGTAAGGGGTCTAATTTGTGGAAAAGAATTATTGTGTACAATTCAACATTAGTTTTCTTTCTGACTCTCTGTTCTTACTTTTGATGGCCAGTATAGATTTTTTTTACTATGTAATTTAGCTAAGATACTTAAGGAAATAAGCTGTTAATGCTCTTCATATTCCAGTTCTAAGCTTGATTTCCCAGTACTCCATTTCCCTACTATTTGACTTTAAGTTCTTCGCTCACCTTATAATGATTTTGGGTCATGCCTGAAAAGAGCCATTTATGCCAAGTGGGTTTACATGGTTTTCAAATAAGTATGAAATTCAAGGTACTTTTATTAGTTATGATATTTTCTCCTATCTGTATATTTAGTATTAGAGAGAAAACAGGACATTGTTTAAGTAGAGAATCGAACTTTATTTGTAGTACAGGGAAATACAAAATATAAATAGCAATGCAGTGGTTAGGGTTGCTGCTTAAAAGACCTTGGTTCTTCCTTTTTTGTTTGACTGTGGTACCTTCTTTGCAAAGTCTTCTCACACTTTCTTTGCTTTGATTTTCACAGGGTGCTGCTCCCATTTTATCTCACAAACCAAAGACGTGCCATAGGCAAAAGGGTGAACCTTCAAATTACAAATGCTGTGGGCATTATGCAGAAGTGAGACTGAATGTGCATGCATGTGTAAGAGTGTGTGTGTGAACATGTGTCTGTGGAAGGTGTGTGTATGCATGTATGTGTCCTCTCATATCAGATAAGTTTCTATCCCTTGCTTCCACTGATTTTTAGGATAGTCTCTGGTTCCCCTGACCCTGAAAAAGATTAAGAAGATAATCAGAGGATGTATGAAGGGAAGTCCACAGTTATATACCAGTGAATGCATGTCTCTGTCTCTCCTTTGCTGCCTATCTGTCTAGCTAGCTATCTGAATAAAAAGAAAACAATTTTACTTTACTTAAATTAGACCTTACAAAAGATAAAGTGATCCCAGGAAAATATGTGCTACTATGACAAAATACAGACAAAGAAGCAAAACTAACATGTATTTTTTCTGCATAGTATGCCAGTTCTAGCTAGCTAGATTTGCTTTTTGATTAAGCATGATCATAGGAGCTTTTATATCGTGAACATGAGTATGTGTTTTGTCAATATAACTCAGTGCAGCTGACAATATAGTTTAAGAAGGCTGATCACAATTTTAAGCTGTAAATCATACACAGGTTGTACCTTATTAACCATAGCTTGATTTCCACAACCACCATCTGCATGTCATGTGACCATGCAACAGCTTCTGACTCACAGGAGAAAACAGGCAAATCTATTTCATGGTCTTTTCTAGATTACAAAGATTACTATGAACAACTTTAAATGATACTTTTTTTTTGCAATACTTCAAATACAAAATAATTTGTTCAAGAATCATATTTAGCTATTTAGCATTTTGTTGTTTTATTTAGTTAGTCCTGTTTTTGTACTTTCTGTAAGCTTAAACTTTCAGATTACGGATGGGGATATACACGTCAAGAGACATTTTACAGCTTTTGCTGATTACTCCTTGTTTCAGTTATAATTAAAACTAAGGGTTCCATATCTGTCTGTTCCTTTGCATGGATGAGCACCATTGCTGTAACATGGTGAAGGTTCCTTTAGCAATTCGACATCATTCCTATAAAATATAACACAATAGCTGAAACCTTTAGTTCTGCAGTAGTCTTAAATTCATTTGTGTCTATTTAGATTATTTTATTTGTATTTTGATTTGCATTTTGATTTCCAAGATGTCCACCTGGGTTGTGGTCCATTTTCAGAGAAGGGCAGAGAAGAAACATAGTATGTATACAAGTACGCATGATGAAAACATTCAAAACATTATATTGAAAGGCAATGGTGATGAATAATAAAATTAAAACATATTTAAATAGTAAATCTGCAAATTCTACAGTAATGTGTAGAAAGACTTAAGCTAAACTAATACTAGGGGCATAAGAACATTTGCAGTAGCAGTAATTTTACAAAAATAATTAAGCAGCCTGCTGCTGTGTAATCCATGTAGACAAAGAGTACAGGAATATTTTATGCAGTATTAAATACAATTGGATTATGCTGCTTGGTTGCAACAATGATATCAATATATGTAATGTGTTGGTGGGACAAGATAAAAGGATTCTCATGCAAAGTATCGCTGAAGCTATAGCTTAAGAAAATAAAAATAAACAACTTTCCCAGTAATAGGTATATTCATTTTTAGTATATGAAATCTTGTTTCAGTGTTTGTGCCATTATTCTATCAATTGACATACATTTGCCTGAAGATTCAATAAACTTCGTGTAGGCTTAGCAAAAAGCCTACATGGAATTTAGATGTTTGCATGGTGAGCAGCAGCGCTAATTAGATATTTATACTGTGCATATAATTTAAACATAAATAAAAGCAGTTTTATGGCTAGCAGTAGTACTGCAGGCCAGAAAACAGAGCAAAGCAGCATGGACACCATCAGACATGTAAACCTGTTTACTTACAGGCAAGCTAGGTCAGTGTGTTTGCACGGTGTACCACAAAGATTAACCATCCTAGGAATAAAGCAAGGTATATAGTTTCAACACATTATATGAAAGTGTATACACTGCAGACTATTGTGGCATATTGTCAGGCATACTGAACAAAAGTTGTGTAAATGATCCGTAACAGTACATAGACTACCATTAAAAATAAACAATCAGGGGAAGTGTGTGCATGGAATAGGGACACAGAGATGAATTGCAGGAATGAACACAGGGAAACAGGACAGGAGAAACATGTCAATGTACAACAGATTAGGGCATGTCAGTGAAGACAGTTGTAGCAGGAACCTTAATCACATATCAGTATGATACAGTATGGACTGCGCAGTGAATGTATATTATGTGACTGTCAGACAAGGTGACATAGCAATGGAGAAGATTTCTTTGTGATACAAGCATCCTGACATGAACAATGGAGAGGACATCTATCAGGGATGTTATATACAATAGGGGTTAGCTGCATATTGTGAAGCTGTGCAAAATGAGTTGCCTGAATTTGACTGTAATATCAGCAGAGGTCTCAGTCAAGTGGGACACATAGTTACAGGCTCATGGACAACAGTAGACAGAAGCACTCACAGTCCTGGACAATATCAGAATAATACCACCAGTAATCCCATGTCTCTGACATAAAATATGTGATTGTGAGTGATCATAGAGGGTTATGCATAAATACACTTGTACAACTATTAAGAGTTGTCAGCAATCTATGAGGGGAATCAAGCACACTGTCCTGACACTGTAACATCTGCCGGAGGTGTTAGGAGGGACACTGATATACCTGTATGTGAGATTATGATCAACCAGGCTAGTTGACAGGTGTACATGGCATATACATAACACAGTCTAGACTGTCACGAATCTAACTAAATAAGCAAATCAACTGCAGTATAATCCAAAAGATGTTGGTAGTTTGAAAGAGCAATAACACAGAAACGACCAAGTAGAAACTTTTAATTTATTCAGCAGAAGATAAAGCTTTCGGGAAACACCCTTCTTCAGTACTCAGAACACAATTAAAACTTTCATTTTATAGATCAGTAAAACAGCACATGACACAGCCAGCCAATAGTATTAAATGAATAATTAATGACAAAAATACAAGTCACAAAGTAAAAACCATACAATATTTATAACAGCTTACTTAAAACATTCTTACTTTCAAATACTTCATTTATATTTTTTTTGTTTAGCAGCCAAAATAGGTTTTATTGTTACTACATTATTAAGCCCAGGGAACTTATCCACTTCTAACCTGGTAATCCACCTATACTCTGCCATCTCCAATTTGTTATTAATATCTCCTCCCCTCATACTCTTAAAGACTACCTCTTAAGCCTTGAATCTAAAATTATGTAATGGGCCCTTCTCATTAATGTGCTTAGCTAAGGCATTCGCTATTATACATCTTCTAATTTCAGATTTATGCTCAATGATGCAGTCTTTCAACCGCCTTGAGCATTTTCCCACATAGAAACATTCATATTCTATGCATGTCGCTATGTACTATTACAGTAGTGTTGTATGTGGCTTGACATTTAATGTCATAAACTTCTTTAGTGCAGGGGTGCTGAAATTGCACTTTACTACAAATGTCCCACGACAAACAAGGCCGGAGACAAGAAGCATGTTGGTTCTGTTTTGAACCTGTCAGACTTTAATTTAACAGCGGCCAGTGAGAGTTTACTGAATAAAGGTTTACAATTCATACCAAATAAATAAGACACTATTGTTGATGCATTGACTGACTTAAGGACTTTTGTTAGAAACGTAAGCTTAAAACTAATTTTCAAAGATACAGTTAATAAACAGATGTTCCCACATAAGAAGTCAAGTACTTTTATTCCTAATAATTGTCCAATACTAAATGCATTCATGCTTGCTTGTGAGGATTATCTAAGGCAGCTATACAATAAAATCGCAGAGAGGAAACAAAAAGCTTTTAATGTTAATTTAATTTATGATGAGCATAAAGCACTTAATCAACTATGTGAAAACAATAACATAATAATAAAACAGGCTGATAAGGGAGTTGCAATAGTTATTTTCAATAATCAGAATATATTGAGTTAATGAACAATTTTTTTACTGGATGAGACAACTTTTAAAGGAATTAATTTTCTTGAAGTTAAAAAGCATATTACAGATGTGAATATGTTTATCTATGATTTACAACTACAAGGTGACATTTCACTTGATCTTTTTAACTATTACACAGTGGCATGTCCAGTTATGCCAGTAATATATGGGATTCCGAAATTGCATAAATCTGCAACAGAACCACCAATGAGACCTATTGTCTCAGGGAGAAGCTGGGTGACGGAGCCCATATCTATCTATGTACAAGGTGTTTTAAGTAAATATCTAACCCTCTGTCCTAGTTATATAAGAGATACAGGAGCTTTTCTGACTAAGTTGTTTGCATGGTATAAGCATAATAATGAAAGTGACTATATTATGGTAACACTAGATATAAATTCACTATTTACCGTTATTTCCAATAATTATGGTATTAATGCTGTCCGAGAATTTTTATGTAGTAATACAGCTATGATTGGCAGAGAAACAGAGAATATTTGTGGTTTGATAGAGGTTGTTCTACCTAAGAATGTTTTTCTATTTAATGGTAAGCCATTTCTGCATATAACTGGGGTAGCCATGGGTACTGCCATGGCTAACACTTATGCAAACATTGTGTTAAACCAATGGGAATGGGAATATATTAATAGTGTTTCTAACCCCTTTAAACAAAATGTTTTATTTTATCAGCATTTTGTGGACAACTGCTTTATGGTGTGGAAATGGAGTGAACAATGTTTATGTGACTTTGTGGAATACTTGAACAGTACTACAACATTTTTAAAATTTACCATGAATTTTTCTCATGAGAAGATTTGATATCTTGATGTTCAGTTATATAAGGAGTCCAATGTGTTAAAAACTTATATATATAGAAAGGAAGTTCATGTGAACAAATATACACATGCTAGAAGTATGCATGCCAAACATATCTTTTGTGGTATTATTAAAAGTCAGTTTTTTTAAGGATTAGTAGACAATACAGACGAGACAAAATGTAAAGAGCAAATCGACGTCTTGGTCAAAGAGTTTGAAGATAGGGGCTATAATAAGGATGTAATTTTGAATGTTATGAATGATACCTTAGTTAATAGATTAATGAGAGTTCCCCCATACTTTAGTGATATTGAACAATAGCAAACTCTAGTCAATGATGCTCCTATTGTACTCAGATATGTTACTACTTACAATAATATGACTGGGCAAGTAGAAAATATAATACAAAAAAAATTGGCAAATTCTGACATATAGCCCTTTACTGTCTGTCTTGTTGGGCATTAAACCGAGGTTTGCATACAGAAATAGTATGTAATTGAAAAGAGAGCTCTGTTATAAAGACTTTAACGCTAATTTATTAATTCCATTGGTAAATAAATTTGGTACAGCCATAATTGCAGCTGTTGTATGAATATTTGTAGTAAAGTGCAATTTCAGTGCCCCTGCATTAAAGAAGTTTATGATATTAAATGTCAAGCCACATGCAACACTATTGTAATAGTCTACTTAGTGACATGCATAGAATATGAATGTTTCTATGTGGGAAAATGCTTAAGGTGGTTGAAGGACTGCATCATTGAGTATAAATCTGAAATTAGAAGATGTATAATAACCAATGCCTTAGCTACCCACATTAGTGAGAAGTGTCCATTACATGATTTTAGATTCAAGGCTTTAGAGGTAGTCTTTAAGAGTTTGAGGGGAGGAGATATTAATAACAAATTGGAGATGGCAGAGTATAGGTGGATTACCAAGTTAGAAGTGGATAAGTTCCCTGGGCTAATAATGTAGTAACAATAAAACCTATTTTGGCTGCTAAACAAAAACAATATAAATGAAATATTTGAAAGTAAAATGTTTTAAGTAAGCTTTTTTAAATATTGTATGTGTTTTATTTTGTGACTTGGAGTTTTGTCATTAATTATTCATTTAATACTATTGGTTGGCTGTGTCATGTGCTGTTTTACTGATCTACAAAATGAAAGTTTTAATTGTGGTCTGAAGAAGGGTGTTTCCCAAAAGCTTTATCTTTTGGTGAATAAATTGTTTCTGCTTGGTTATTTCTGTGTTATTGTCACAAATCTAACCCATGCCATCAATGTTGTAATTCAGCTATGCATGTACTAAGTGCATCAATGAAGTTTGCATCACACATGTATCTGGGATAACAACTTGGATTTTTTAAACATTTATTACTGCTTGCTAGTAGCCTGATTAAATTGTAACTGTTATTCTAAGCTTTTGGTTTAAGCACTTGGGCCTCAGACCACTTGTTTTACATTAAGAAGGTTGTGGTCTGCACTGTTGTGGCAAGATAGGTAGCTTACATCCTTCTAAGTTGGGAGTTGATGATTGAAGGCTTAGTGTCTGTTATTCTAAAAGTGTATTAGTTCTGGTTTAAGCACTTGGGCATTGGGCCATTTATTTTACATTAAGAAGGTGTGGTCTGCACTCTTGTGGAAGGAGAGGGTAGATTCTGCCCTTCTGAGCTGGGAGTTTCTGGTTAGAGGCTTATTGTGACTTCTTATTTGAACTGTTTCTTTCTGAAATTGGTACGCCTTGTTTGCTGTAGCATAGATTAGATTCAGACCTGTTGAATATAGCTTTGTTTGTATAACTTGAGCACTAATTCAGGCCATCTTTTTTGGAGAAGGTTCCCCTGCATCCTAGTGGCAGGAGTGTGCCCTTAGAACTTGTCTGATCGAAGACTGCTGGAACGGGGCTCAATTTTAGCTCTTATTGGTTAATTGGTTAATTTGTTTAAATCAGTTTGCTCATTTTGCTACTGTTATAAAAAAAATACACCTTATGCATTGCCGCTTAGTTAGGGTTAAACTATTCCTGGCGCCATAAAATCTGCTCTTCAAATTTTCTGTTAGAACTAGTCAGTTTTTTTAGTTTTATCACTAAAATCTGTTTCTTTGAACTCAGCACTTGTTCAGAACTCATTGTAAGCACTAAATAAGCTACTAATTATTACAGCGCTCAACTTTCCTCATTTATCTAGAGGAAAACAGTTTTTAGTACTTAATAAATAAGCACCTATCCAGGCATGTCTAAGGGTCAGCTCCTGGAGTTTTCTCCTGTCTACCTGATGAATCTGGGCATCTTGGGGCAATGCAGCAATTGCCTTATGTACACAGACAACCCTCTCCTCCTACAACCCAACACTACAACCTGTGAGAGATGCACTTATATAGCCAAACTTAAAGCAAAGCTCTCTTCAACCAAGACTGGACTAGGCAGTCAAGAGGAGAAGGTAAACACTTGCACCATGCCACACTCATCACATAGTCCCTCAAAACCTACACAACCAAAACACACATACAAACACAAAACACACACTTACATTTGCTGAGGTTCTCAATAAAAATCTGCGCAAGCAACAGAGCCATCCAAAGCAGAAATACACGCAACCTCTATCCCCCCCATCACAACCCAAATGACACATAGTGCACAAACTCAGTGTGCCACTCAGCCACAGCCCATAAGGCATAACATCGTACCCAACACTTTAGTCATAGGTGACTCTATAGTCAGGCACACTGATGTTCCACTCAACAGGCTAAATAAGGGGAAGGTTACTGTCAGCTGTCTGTCAGGTGCCAGGATCCGCCACATAATGCACACATTCAAGTCACTCCACAACAAGTATAAATATGACTCTGCCATTGCCCATGTTGGTGTGAATGACCTGAGATGTACCTCCCTGGGCTACATGAAAAGAGACATAGAGGAGCTTTCCGATCTTGTAGCCCAGGCAGGTATGATCCTAGCCCTGAGTAGCATCCTGCTATCACCCAGAATGGTACCACAGTACAAGGACAAAATTATTGACTTCAACAATTGGCTAAGCTTCTGGTGTCATTCTAAGGGATCCAGTATCTGTCTGCCTCGGATGACATGATTGACAGCCCACGATGCTTTGCCAGAGATGGCCTGCACCTGTCAGCCTTGGGATTTCAGATACTGGCTAAGTCTCTTGCCATCCCTATAGTGCCTTTTTTAGGCAAGGTTCAAATGACAAATTCACCACCATAACAGGTACAAGCAAGCAAAATCTGAGGGTAATGCTACTTAATGCTAGAAGTCTAAACCTCAAAATGCACTCACTCGAGGAGAATATCGACATCTGTGCAATGTCAGAGACCTGATTCAAGGCTCCAGAGGGCACCCCCTGCATTACCAGGCTATAATTTATACCACACCTTTCGGCCACCTAACCTGGACCAAAACACTAAAGGCGGAGATGTGTCCATATTTATTAAGGATACCCACACCACCAGGCTAGGTGCTCAGCATAATGCATCTGAGATTATCCAACTGCAACTAACTCTGGGCAAGACCACAATCCAAATTGTAGCTTGCTACAGATCCCCCACCATGCCCCAGGATTCCCACTCCTCATTTCTAGATACACTGAAAAATATTAGGGTACAATCCAACACCCTAATAATGGGCAATTTCAACTACCCCACCATTAACTGGGAAAACTACTCATGTGCCAACTCTTTTGCTCAACGTTTTCTGGAATTCATAAATTCCAACACCTTGGATCAACTTATCCACACCCCCACCAGGGGCAGAAATATCCTAGACCTTGTCATTACCAACATGGGTGACTTGTGTTCAACACCAAAGGCCAATTCGTCATTGGTCAGATCCCACCACAAGCTAATCACCCTAGACATCCACATCTCACCCCCCCCAATTAGGGAAACTACCATAAAAAATGTGTCCAAAGCCAAGTTCGTGCTTCTTAAGACAGATGTGGCAAACTTCACGACACCCATGCAGACAGACAATAGAGGTATGACTGCTGAATCCAACACAACTGCACTTTATAAGCACTTACACAAGTGCATGGATCATGCTATCCCTAACAGAACTACGATGCTATCCTCCAAAAAAATGAAGCCAATCTGGTGGTCCTCTGCCATAAACAAACTCTACAAAAGAAGAAAGAAACTGTTGCAAAAAATAGTAAAATCCCATGACTGGAAGAACTCCCTGGTCATCAGCATCAGTAAGAAGCTGAAATCCCTCATAAAATCTTCCAAAGCTAGTTATGAAACCAAAATTGCCACTGATTCTAAATAGAACCACAAAGCATTCTATAGCTATGCCAAGAATCTCAATGGCAACACTCAGATCTGCTCTGAGTTACAGCACAATGGCACTAAATATACAGGACCAACTGATATTGCCAACATCCTGGCAGATAGGTTCAGTGATAACTTTTCCCCCCTCTCACCCCTTAAAGGGCCCATCTCTATACCAGAAGAATGTAAAGATCCTGTAATCACGGCTGCACAAGTAAAAAACAGACTCTCCAAACCCAAGAACACAGCATTCATGGGACCTGACAACATGCAAGGCTGCGTTCTACATGAACTACAGAGTGAACTGGCACCTCACCTAAGTACCATGTTCAGTTATAGCCTCACCTCAGGCTTTGTGCCCACTGAATGGTGCACAGCCAGGGTTATCCCACTCCACAAAGGGGGAGCCACCACAGACCCCAGGAACTACCGGCCCATTACCCTGAAGAGCCTGGTCTGCAAGGCCATAGAACGTATCATCATGGAACCTATAAACAAAGACATTGGTAATCTCCAAACTCTGAACCCCACCCAGTTCAGGTTTGTAAAAGGCAGATCATGTCTCCTAAACCTGATAGACTTCTTTGAAGCAGTAACCAAAGCCGTAGATGAGGTTAAGATGGATCACACAGCCTATCTAGATCTTGCCAAGGCTTTCAACACCATCACCCACTCTGGAAATATAAATAAACTCATTAAACTTGGTATAAATCTCTTTGTCCCAAGATGGGCTGCCAGCTGGTTCACTGACAGAACCCACATTGTAAAAGTAGCAGACTCCAAATCTGACTTCAGACCAGTGACAAGTGGAGTACCACAGGGTTCAGTCCTGGGTCCGCTCCTGTTTGGTATCTACTTCTCTGAAGTACAGGCTAAGACAGAGGGTCTTTGGCTAATGAAGTTCGCAGATGACTTTAAACTAGGAGCCATAATTGAAACTCCTAATGATGTGGACATCCTACAAAATGGACTCACTGAGACAGATGCCTGTTGTCAAAGCCATGGTTTCAAGCTCAATGACAAAAAGTGCATTATCTTCCCCTTTGGTAAAAACTCTGTACCCATGAACTACCACATAGGTGGTAGTAAACTTAACACCAAAAGTGTGATAAGAGACCTTGGGACACAGGTGGACAGTAGTCTCTCCTTTGATAATCACATCACCACAGTAGTCAGGAAATCCTTCCACGTGGCACACCTCATCAGAAAAGGTTTCTCATCCAGGAAAAAAAGAGGTCATTGTTCCCCTCTACTCGTCACTCATTAGACCCATTGTAGAGTACAATGCCTCTTTTGATATGTACCTCACAAGACATCAACAACAACTGGAAAGATTACAGAAATACCTCACATGGAGGATTACTGGCCTCAAACAGATGCCCTATGCAGACTGTCTCAAAAATATCCAGCTTTACTCTATCGCATATTGCCTACTCAGAGGTGATCTCTGCCTAACATACAAAGCTATGTCAAACCCAGAGCTGTTAGACATGCTCCACTTAAAGAAATCCCAATCCGTCTGAGCTACACGTTCTAGGGACCTAAACCTTGTGCATGACTGCTGAATCCTACACAACTGCACTTTATAAGCACTTACACAAGTGCATGGATCATGCTATCCCTAACAGAACTAAGATGCTATCCTCCAAAAAAATGAAGCCAATCTGGTGGTCCTCTGCCATAAACAAACTCTACAAAAGAAGAAAGAAACTGTTGCAAAAAATAGTAAAATCCCATGACTGAAAGAACTCCCTGGTCAGCATCATTAAGAAGCTGAAATCACTCATAAAATCTTCCAAAGCTAGTTATGAAAACAAAATTGCCACTGATTCTAAATAGAACCACAAAGCATTCTATAGCTATGTCAAGAATCTCAATGGCAACACTCAGATCTGCTCTGAGTTACAGCACAATGGCACTAAATATACATAACCAACTGATATTGCCAACATCCTGGCAGATAGGTTCAGTGCTAACTTTTCCCCCCTCTCACCCCTTAAAGGGCCCATCTCTATACCAGAAGAATGTAAAGATCCTGTAATCATGGCTGCACAGGTAAAAAACAGACTCTCCAAACCCAAGAACACAGTATTCATGGGACCTGACAACATCCAAGGCTGCGTTCTACATGAACTATAGAGTGAACTGGCACCCCACCTAAGTACCATGTCCAGTTATAGCCTCACCTCAGGCTTTGTGCCCCACTGAATGGTGCACAGCAATGGTTATCCCACTCCACAAAGGGGGAGCCACCACAGACCCCGGGAACTACCGGCCCATTAGCCTGAAGAGCCTGGTCTGCAAGGCCATAGAATGTATCATCATGGAACCTATAAACAAAGACATTGGTAATCTCCAAACTCTGGACCCCACCCAGTTCATGTTTGTAAAAGGCAGTTCATGTCTCCTAAACCTGATAGACTTCTTTGAAGCAGTAACCAAAGCCATAGATGAGGTTAAGATGGTTCACACAGCCTATCTAGATCTTGCCAAGGCTTTTAACACCATTCCCCACTCTGGAATTATAAATAAACTCACTAAACTAGGTATAAATCTCTTTGTCCCAAGATGGGCTGCCAGCTGGTTCACTGATAGAACCCACACTGTAAAAGTAGCGGACTCCAAATCTGACTTCAGTCCAGTGACAAGTGGAGTACCACAGGGTTCAGTCCTGGGTCCGCTCCTGTTTGGTATCTACTTCTCTGATGTACAGGCTAAGACAGATGGTCTTTGGCTAATGAAGTTCGCAGATGACTACAAGCTAGGAGCCATAATTGAAACTCCTAATGATGTGGACATCCTGCAAAAGGGACTCACTGAGACAGATGCCTGTTGTCAAAGCCATGACTTCAAGCTCAATGACAAAAAGTGCATTATCTTCCCCTTTGGTAAAAACTCTGTACCCATGAACTACCACATAGGTGGTAGTAAACTTAACACCAAAAGTGTGATAAGAGACCTTGGGACACAGGTGGACAGTAGTCTCTCCTTTGATAATCACATTGCCACAGTAGTCAGAAAATCCTTCCATGTGGCACACCTCATCAGAAAAGGTTTCTCATCCAGGAAAAAAGAGGTCATTGTTCCCCTCTACTCATCACTCATTAGACCCATTATAGAGTACAATGCCCCTTTTGATATGTACCTCACAAGACATCAACAACAACTGAAAAGATCACAAAAATACCTCATAAAGAGGATTACTGGCCTTAAACAGATGCCCTATGCAGACTGTCTCAAAAATATCCAGCTTTACTCCATCGCATATCGCCTACTCAGAGGCGATCTCTGCCTAACATACAAAGCTATGTCAAACCCAGAGCTGTTAGACATGCTCCACTTAAAAAAATCCCAATCCCTCTGAGCTACACGTTCTAGGGACCTAAACCTTGTCACCACAATAAACAGAACATGCTGGGGGATAGATTCCTGTCCCAGAGACTTCCCATACTCTGGAACAAACTACCTATCTATATCAAACAAAGCTCCTCATTAGCACTCGTCAAGAAAAATCTTGATGACTAGATGGGAAATAAGAAATTTACCCCGGGGATCACTTCTGTGGCTCTGCTCGGCAATGGCACAGGAAAATAATTTTCTTGGGTGGCAAAAGCCAACGTAACTTTTTGGCTAGGCTTATATAGGCCCTAGGGCCAATAGCCTAGTACCTACCTATGAACCTATGAATTTATGAACCTATGAACTTGATGGGGTTACCACACTATCAGACAGTAATGTTTATGCAATAAAAAAGAATACTTAGGTATGGCAATAAGATGTGTTAGAGATTATGGTGGCAAATGAGGTACACTTGAGTTATGCATCCCTGGAAGATGTGTGGGGAGGTACATGAAAAAGGGTGTATTATACTCAGTTATTAGTGGTGAAGGTTGTGAACTATGGAGGTATGATACCCTTGGTTTAGATGTCCTACACATACTCAGGTGTTGTGTTATAAACAATGGAGTAGTCACCACTGTGAGCACATGCTGGTGGATGTTTCACATAACTATCTACCTCAGAACACAGGTCACATATCACTTTGTCTTCTCATAGGAGTTAGCTGTCTACATTGTGCATTTGCTTTTATAACATAACAAATCCCCCCATGATGTTGGTTTATGATGAGTCTTCATGGCTGTGGCAGCGATCTTTTGTGTGTATGTTCATACTATCTGTATTATACTAATATCACCGTTGGATTCAATGATTGTACACAATCTGCAGTTCTCCAGACAGCTGTTTGGACACAGGATCTGTATGTCATTCTTGACATAGGTGACTGGCCTAGCACACAGCACTCAGGTATGGACCTGATCACTGGACTCTAAATATAGGTCACTTCACACACTTCAACATATTTAGATGTTATGCATGTGATCCAGTGGTCTTCCCACTTGATAATATAGGTGTTTATGGCCACTTGTGACAGTGTTGCGGTAACATCTCAGTGTGGATTTCTGTTAAATGCCTTGACCTGGTCAAGTTCTGTAGGATGATAGTGTTGTCATCATACATGCCCTTGTTGACCTTCTTGAGGACATCTAACAGATATAACAGACATGGATGTAGCATGAACAAATCACACACGTCTTTTACATACCGGAATATTACCAGTGTATATTTAGAAAAGGTCCGTGATGACATGTTGGTCTACCTCACCGATGAAGAGAGTCAGAACATATACATACATGCATGCATGCATCAGGTGCTGCCTCCCCACCAGTCAGATGGATTCATGTTGATGTACACCCTTCTGTGAGAACATATTCCATCTGGAGGTTGTATTGAGGTATAGATCCAGCCATGTCTGGTAGGTCCACATTCTAAGTCATGCTATAGGCAATCTGTGATGTCACGGCCTATACTGATTCTGTGTTATTAGCTGTACAGAGCAGCTAGATGTGCTCTCCTCCTTAGCATAGACACTGAGGTTTGCATGTATACTTTGTCTGATGAACAGTGCTGACAGGAGGTGACATGTGAAACTAGCAGTCAGCTATTGGATTGTCAATTCACTCTGGTTGGGTATGTCTGGTGACATCCACATGCACATCTGTCCTTAGCTGTGTATTCCATTTAACATTTCAATTGTATTGGAATACATGATTTGTGAAAAGACCTACACATACAACCATGGTCATTAATCACATTCCACACACTGGTACTATGCACACAGTCATACATCTGTAACAATGTCATGTACTTACATCAGTTGCACAGCATATGAATATATGTGTTTCATGGGCAAGCTGTGTTTGATGCCCTATAAGGACACATTACAATCAGTTGTTTACAGATCATGCAGAAAGTTTGACCCCCTCAATTATACTTGCTTCTAGAAACACAAGTGCACATACAATGAATTACCCAAGGTTGCAGTTGTATCAAAACATGTGATACATTGTTGTGTATATCACAGATTTACAACATGTGTATGAGATAAGATTTATGTAACCATGTAATCAATATGAATTTATATTGATGTGTGTCACAGAGCATTTAATGATGGTATGCAGACACGCGCACACCTATGCCATACTGCAATTGTCCCTGTGATGGTGAAATGTGAACTGTGTCGAGGGTTGATCTGCTCCACTATAACAACACATGTCCTAATATGCCAACAATATACATACAAGTGTATCATAGCATGTCACTCATGTCACTCAACAACAAGAAGTACCACCATGTTGGGGTGAATTACTTGAGATGTACCTCTCTGGATTATTTGAAGAGACACATGACTGAACTCTAACATTATGTGTCCCAGGCAGGTATGACCCTAGCACTAAGCAGCCTTCTAACTTCACCCAGGATGATGAAATAATATAAACAACAGATGATGGGCTTCAACAATTGGCTTAGCTTTGGGTGGCAATCCAGGGAGATCCAATATCTCTCACCCTGGGATCACGTGGTCGACAAGCCATGATGCTTTACCAGAGATGGTCTGCACTTATGTCCATTAGGCTGCCAGATACTAGTAAAGGTGCTTGGCTCTACCATAGTGCCTTTCTTAGCAATGTCAAAAAAACAAAAGTTCTGATATAATAACATCCACTGGAGGCAAATACAAAGTTCTGCTGCATAATGGTAGGAGTCCAAACCTGAAACTACACTGGAGGATATTGCCAACCTGCTAGCTGACAAATTTGGTGCAAATTTATCCCCCTGGCCCCACCAGCCATACCACAAAGCATACCTGACACCAGTCGTCTGCCTGGTATCTCTAGACATCAGGTCATATCTGCACGCTCCAAGGCTAAAAACACGTCCTCGGTGGTAACAGATAACATCACTGGTTGCTTAATAAGCAGTCTAAAACAGGGCCTAGTGGACATAATTAGCATCTTCTTTAACGGTAGCCTGAAACCTAGCTTTGTTCCTGCACAGTGGATGAACAGCAGAAGTAATACCCTTGCATAAAGGGGGGGGGTCATCAACTAACACTGGTTATTACAGATCTATAAGTCTAACCACTCTTATGTGCATGGCCATGGAAAGACTCATCATGGATCTTATCAACAAGGACATAGGTAACCTTCAACTGTAGACCTAATCCAATTTGGCTTTGTTAAGGGTTGATCATGCTTATTAAACCTAATAGACAACTTCAAGAAAGTCACCACAGTCCTGGATGAAGATAAGACTATATACCACCTATCTTGATCTGGCCAAGGGTTTTGACACAATCCCCCATGCAGGTATCACTGACAAACTCTCCCAGCTGGGGAATAACCCTTATGTGACTAGATGGTTAGGCAATTGACTCACCAACAGAACACATACTGTCAAAATTGATGACTCAGTCTCTACCAGCAGAGCCATCACCAGTGACATACAACGAGGATCTGTGCTGAGCCCTTTACTGTTTGGGATCTATTTCTCAGAAGTCAGGCTAAATAATGATGTTCTTTGACTTACCAAGTTTGTTGATGATTGCAGTTTGGGTGCAATCATTGAGTCCCCCAGTGATGTTAACATATTACAGGAGGGGCTAATATAGACAAATGACTGGTGCCCAAGCCACACATTCTAAAAGTAAACACAAAAACGTGCCATTATTATTGCCTTTTGCAGAGTAGAATTCCCCCACTAATTACAGTATTGACAACACCCCCCCCAAGCTCAAACCCAATGGTGCGATTCCTCAGAACACAGGTACATAGCAATCTGAACTTCAAACACCATGTTTCCACAGTGATAAGGAAAGCCTTCTGCATCATGCACCTCATAGGTCAGGGCATCATATCCAGGTCTGAGGATGTTATAACACCACTGTACTCACCACTCATCAAACCACAAATAGAGTACAATGCTCCCTTTTCATGTACCTCACCCAACACCTGCAGCATTTGAAGAGATCACAGTTGTTTCTCAACAAGAAAATAAAGGGCCTAATGGGATACAGTGAAAGCACTGTCACTGTGCTGTGTATCATATAGGCTGCTGAGTGGTGACTTGTGCCTGGCCTACAGACCAGTCTCTGACCCTGCTCTGATGGAAATGCTGCACATCCACAAATCCAATGGCACAGCATATGCACACACACACACACACACACACACACACACACACACACACACACACACATGCACACACATGCACACACGCACACACACACACACACACACACACACACACACACACACACACACACACACACACACACACACACACACACACACACACACATACCATTTGACTACAGTGAGAACAGAACCCTTACTTATCTAAGGTACACCGACTAACACAAGTGCCACATCACAAGTCTGACTTAAAGAGTGTCAGACAATGTCTTATAAGTGATGACATCAGCAGTGTCTGGTGAGGAGCAGATATAATAGCAGTGTCCCAATTGCTTGTGTAAAATGTTCTCTTTAATGCTAACCAAGTAAACAAACACACGCACTAGTTGACTGCAGTGAGATTAGAACCCCTACCTAACTAAGTACACAGACTAGAAAACTCAGTACCTAACACAAGTGCCACAGCACAGGTATGGTCTTTATATGGCTGCAGGACAATTTATAGTAGTTGACATCATCATTGGATGTTTGAGAGAAGATGTAGGGAGGGCTGAATGAAACAGATGTATAGGCATGTCCATCTGTCAAAATATTGGTATTCCATGGGATTATAGTGATGACTGCAGGATATATAATTATGCTCTTCAGACTAGACACACACACACCAGTTAACTGCAATGAGATTAGAACTTAAACCTAAATACACAGACTACAGAATGCAATTCTTAATGCAAGCACCACAGCACAAGTCTGACTTTTAAAAGGCTGCAGGACAATTTATTGAGGATGCCATCATCATAGGATGTTTTACAGAAGATGCTGGGAAGCCTGTCTGAAATGAATAAATAGCCACATACAACTGTCAAGATATTAACTATATTAATATAAATAAATAGATATTAAAATAATAGATATTAATGCTCCCACATTGATAAGTGTGCAAAGTTTAGCATTTGCTGGTGTGTTTCCAATGTGCAGGTGTACCTTAAAAAGACAGGTTTGCAAACTACTTGCAAACAGCTGTCAACATTACTAAAAATATTGGAAAATCTGAATGTGTATTGTCATTATAAAGATGTGCATGGTATATAAGAAAGCATTCATTATATATTTCTCTAGTGCAGTTGATATATTTATTAACAAATACTGAGATACCAAGTCTGAAGTGCTTACATGGGAGTAACCAATTGCTGGAGTATAAATATGTGGTCTTATATTAAAAAGTCCCTTCCCTTTGTTTGTGTTTTTACATGTACTTTCATGGAATGAAGACTAACTGAATAGTAAACATAAGTAATACATGCTATCTTGCACTTTCCATAGCACATCACTGAGCAGTTTGTTTGTGTGATTGATGGCAAAGTGCATGCGCATACGAAATACACATTTCTACTGCTTTCCCTGTCTGTGCATACTTAAGCAGTGAGCAAACATGAGCGTCATTGTTAATATTATGAGAATTCTGATTAATGAGTGTACAAAACACACCTGCTGCTTAGTTGACTCTGTCGCAGCAGGTCTAAATGTACTGACACATTTCTTTTGGAGCCCAGATGATATACAGTTCAAATCCAGGTGTATGAAATAGTTTTAAATATGCATTGATAATGCAATTAAATAATTATGTTTCCACATTCACTGTATGTTACCTTAGTGCAGCATGTTTAAGCAGCAATTCACACAGTTAACTGCACCATTGAAGACTCCATGCAACCAGAGAAGCCAAAAAGTGAAGGGCTCCACTGCTTTTTTTTACTTATGTGTGTTGTATGTGATTCTATTTTTTGACCAGATTGAAGGTGTTAAAATGGGGTAGATATGAAAGTGATGAAACAGGGTGCAAGCAAGGGGAAGAACAAAGGGAAAACAATATAGGAATGTTCAAGAGGGATGTAGGAAAGAAAGATAGCTATCCACTTCTTCAACAGTGTAAACTGAAAATATGTACAGAATAACTGAATTTGGACTTTCATCTCAACAAAAAGGGGTGACAACAACAACATCATATTGTAAAGCCAGCTGGACCAAACCAAGTGTATCAAGAAGACACATGTGTGAAGTGCAGAGCTACGTATGGGATGATATATATATATATATATATATATATATATATATATATATATATATATATATATTTTTTTTTTGTTAGACAGGTGCACATTTTTTTTTTAGTTCAATAAGAGGAATGTTGAGTAAGGGACGTAGATATTTTTGGGTCAGGTAAGTAGTGTAAGTGAGGAAGCAAACGTAAACAAACAGGACAAACAAGACAAGACACATGGATGGTAAGAGACATGATAGGTTGGGGGACAGCATGACTGGGGTTAGAAAGGGGACAACAGATGCCTAAACCCATCAAACATGGAGACAGAGAGAACTAAGTCCTCGGTCACAGGACTGTCATCACTGGCTCCTTACTCTGCTGGCTGTTCGAGTGCTTGATGTCTTCTCTTATAGACCATAAGTGAAAGCAGCCTCTCCATACGGTGCAGGTGTGCACTAATGGTGCTCTGCATGATCATATGCACTAATTCTGGCATCTCCTTGTGGCTGATAAAATCCCTACCTCCACCACCACTCTCTCAGTGTACCACAGCACCAGCTCCTGAGGTAGTGCTACCCAATGTGGGGGGCCCAGGTAGTTTAGGGGCAGCAGAGGCCGTACTGCTAGGTTGAGTCACAGATGTGCTGGGTGTCAGTGCAGAAGCTAGTGGAATGGGCAGGCTGCACCATGAGGGTTGACCTATATCCTTGTACTGTAGAACATTTTGTGATTTGTCAAAGATTAATGAAATGGAAACATTTTGACAACACATAGAAAAGAAAAGAGAGACAAGGGTTCAGGTGAGAGGAAAAAAGAGATACAATTAGTAGCATCATATGTATTATACAATGCATTATCTCAATAATAAAGTATTTTATCTCAAGTTTTACATTTAAGTATACTTCTTAACAACTACACAGTATAAGTAAGGATTGCTAAAAGTAATCTTTGTAATGTGCATATATTGCACATATGCTAAATCCAATTATACAGATTAGGTAAATAGCAGGGCATGTACGTCTCTTGTGTTGAAATTAAATTATGTAAATATTTTAAAGGATTTTACTATATATTCATTACTTGTGATATTTGAACTCACAATGTCTGACTACAGTATTAGACTTGGCTCCTACAGTTGGTTTGTGCTACAGACTGAAGCATGCATACTTGCTTTTACAGTTAGGATATGCATGCTTACTTTGCAACAACTGTATAGAAAATAAATAATTTAACTAAAATAATAGTTCTGTTGTGTATACACCTTGCTTCCTTCAGTCTCTCTAGATGCTCAGCATGGGCATCTTTATTTCTCATAATCTCTGTATTGGCTGTGGAATAAAGAGAAGAGAAAAACAAAAGAGAACAACAAAAAAGTATTATGCCTACTACTTTTTTTCATTCAGAGTTTTATTTTCTATTTGTGAGTGCTCTATCTGTGCTTTTCTATGCATTTTCATGGAGTTTTCTGTGTTCTAGTCAAGTAGCATCATATGGATACAGGTTTGCTGCATCCAAGAATCGTTGCTTTGCTTACTTATTTACCTGATAGCTGTTTTGTGCTGGTAGGGGACTGCCTTCTCTGTTAGTGAGAGTAACAGGGCTGACTGACCTTCTCTGGCATGAGTGATTGGTTGAAAGTGCAGGGACTAGCAGGATTTGGTAGTAATCTGAACTTCTGGATTCTTCCATCTTTTCTGGTATTTAAACCCTGTGTTTGCGCGGGCTATGCCTGTTTGCACATCATGAACTGCCACTGCATTGATTTAACCCATTGCAAGGTATTCCAGCTTCAAATTCTCCCTTATTACACTCACTTGATCCCGAGGTAATGAAGCTTCTTTACAACATCTGTACCAACACAAGCTACTAGTACCAATCTCAAATCTTTCCACCTTCACCTCCCTTAGCTCATCCCCCACACCAATTCTGACAAATTTGGATGGACAGTTTCTCCTGCCAATCTAGTTGATATGGGCATCCTGAGACAGTGTAGCAACTGTCTCATGTACATGGACAACATCTGTTACTACCACCTAGGAACACAATTTTCGACAGATGCAGTTGCATTAAAAACCTGGAGTCTATGCTCCCTCCCTCACAATCCAGTATACCTGACACTGAGAAGGTTGTCTGTAGAAACACCACACCTCAAACATCACCCACACCAACACAACACACACACACACATATGCAGAGATTCTTAACAAAAACATACCTAAACAAAATTGACCTCCAAGTCAGAAACACGTAGAAACTCCACAGCCTACCACACCACACATTGCACATAGTCCACATATCTGTGTCTCACAGTCGTTAAGGCTTAACCATAAACCCAATATATTAATCATAGGAGACTCCATTGTGAGATACACAAATGTGCCCCTCATCAGGCTGGATAAGGAGAAAGTCACAATAAGTTGTTTGTCAGGTGCCTGAATCTGCCACATCATCCATGCTCGCAAATCCCTTAACAAGTACTGCTATGACTCTGTCATAGTACATGTTGGAACAAAAGACTTGAGGCATACCTCTCTGGACTATATGAAGACAGACATTATCAAGCTCACCAAATATGTGTTTCAGACAGGTATGTCCTTAGCCTTAAGCAGTATTCTACTGTCACCCAGAATGATGCCTCAATACAAAAAAAAATGATTGACTTTAACAGTTGGCTTTGTTTCTGATGTCATTCTAAGGTGATACAGTACCTGTTGGCCTGGGAAGACATGACTGACAGACCATATTTTGCCAGAGATGCCTTGCATCTGTCTTCCTTGGCGTTCAGGCTCCTGGCTAAGGCTCTTGCCTTATCAGTAGTGCCATTTTTGGGCAATGTCTTGAGGTCAAACCTACCAACATGAGAGTCTTATCTAAATGGAATTTAAAGGTCATGCTGCTGAATGCTAGGAGTCTCAACATGAAACTGCCCTTATTGCAAGTATTCTTAACCCTGGAAGATGCTGACATTTGCGCAGTCACAGAAACCAGGTTCAAAGCTGTGGACAGTATCCCAACCTTACCTGGTTACTCATCCTATCATATAGACAGACCTCAAACTGAGGAAGGCAAAGTCAAAGGAGGTGGTGTTTCAATATATATTAAATATATACCCATCTCCAGACTGTTCAAACAGTATGATGCACAGGAGATGCTCCAGGTGCAGTTAACAGCTGACAAGACACTTATTCAAATCATAGTTATCCAGAGGCCCCCAACATTGACTCAGGACATCCATGCTGCCTAACTGGGCCTCCTCATATCTGTTAAGCTTCACCCCTATGCCCTGACCCTGGATGATTTTAACTACCCAACAATTGCTTGGAAGAACTACTGCAGACAAAAAACAAATGCTCAAAGATTCCTTGGCTTCATCAATGCCAATGCCTTGGACCAACTGGTTGACACCCCCAAAAGAGGCGACAATATCTTGGACTTAGTATTAACCAACATAGGAAACCACTACAGCATCCCCACAGTGTTATTATCCCTGGTAAGATCAGACCACACAGCGGTCACCTTCAAAGTCATCATTTCACACTGATACCCCTCCCCCAGCTAGGGTTAAACAAAAAAGAAACTTTTCCAAAACTGATTACAACCTCCTGAGGGAAAGTCTAAACTGCTTCAGAGCCCCCTTCCCAACAGTAGGAACTGGCACTAATGTCATACACCAAAGTACTATACAACTATTTATATAATTGTATGGATTCAGCAATGCCTGACAGGACAAAATCCTCATCCTTAAGGAAAAGTAAACCTGTCTGTTGGAGACTGACTATCAATAAACTCTACAACAAAAGGAAAAAATTGCTGTCCGGGACCAAGAAGGAACAAGCGGCAAATTGTAAGGAATCTGTCCTTGGCTAAACAGGCAAATAAGGGTATTATTATTAGTGATGTCCTCCAAAAGTAATTTTGAGTCCAAACTGGTGACATCTAATAATGACAGTCATAAGGCCTTCTGCACATGTGTCCACAATCTAAGGGGAAACACCCAAATCTGCTCAGAAATGATGGTTAAGGACACCACGTACACAAATGCTGTGGATATTGCCAACCTACTTGCAGACAGTTTCAGTGAAAACTTCACTCCTCTGTCCCCCATAAGTAATCCAGGATATCCCAAGCACCTGTCCCCCACTCCTTATCTCCAGGGAACAAGTCATTACCTCCCTCTCAAAGGCTAAAAACACAGCTTCCATGGGACCTGATAACATCCCAGGCTGCATCCTGCATCAACTCAGACAGGAACTCGCAGCACCATAAGGCACCCCATTCAACCTAAGCCTGAGTACTGGTTTCGACCCAGCTGAGTGGAGGACAACCACTGTCATCCCTCTGCACAGAGGTGGAGCATTCACCAATCCAGGCAATTACAGACCCATCAGACTAACTAGCCTGATTGGCAAGGCATTATCATGGACCACATTAACAAGAACATTGGAAACCTCCAAGTGCTTGATCCCACACAGTTTAGTTTTGTCAAGGGGAGGTCATGCCTGTTAAATTCTTTAGAAGTCTTTGAGTCAGTCACCAAAGCCATGGATGAGGGGAAGATGGTGCATGCTGCCTTTTTTGACCTGGCCAAGGTCCTTGACAGTATTCTCCCCTCACGCATAATAGATAAACTATCCCAGATTGGCATGAATCTGTACGAGACCACATGGGTAGCTAACTGGACCACCGATAGAACTCACTCAGTCAAAATAGGGGAAGCTACCTCAAGTAGTAGACCTGTAATCAGTGGAGTACCCCAGGTATTGGTAATGAGGCCCCTGCTGTTTCAGATATACGTCTCCAAGGTGCAAGCCAAAAAGCAGAGGTCTATGGCTGACCAAGTTTGGGAATGACTGCAAGTTGGTCACCATCATCAACTCCCCTAGTGATGTAGGCATACTACAAAAGGGTCTCATCCACACAAATGACTGGTGGCAGTAGCACTGCTTCAAACTAAATGCCAAAAATGCATCATGATCCCCTTTGGGGAGAGTGACTTCTCCAAAAATTATCACATTAATAACAATGTCCTAAGCATGTAAGTAGTTGTGAGGGACCTGGACACCCAAGGTGACAGCAATCTAACTTTTGACCACCATGTTGACTCCATTGTATAGAAAGCTTTCTACCTAGCTCATCTTATTAGTAAGGGTATTTCTTCCAGGAGGAAGGAAGTCATAACTTCCATGCATTCCTCCCTTATCAGTTCCATCACTTACTATAACACCCCTTTCAGCATGCACCTTGTGAAGCACTTGCAGCAGCTGGAGAAACCATAGAGGTTCCTGACCAGGAGAATCCAGGGCTTCAAAAATGTATCCTGCACATATAGTTTAAAATCCCTGTCCCTCTACTCCATCTCATACAGACTCCTCAGAGGTGATCTATGCCTGGCATAGAGAGCAATCTCTAACCCCACCTTGATGAAATTGCTGTATATTCACAAGCTAAACTCCACTTGTGTGACCCGCATATACAACCTCAACTTGGTCTGCAACATCAATAGAATTTGCTGGTGGGACAGATGTTTCTCCTAGAGACCCCCCCCCCATCTGTGGAATAGACTCCATATCCATATCAAGCAGAGTACTTCATTATCCCTATTTATGAGGAAGCTGGATGACTGGATGGGAAATCGAAAATACACCCCTGGGATTTCACCTGTGTCACTGCTGGACAGGGGCATCGGGTGCTGACTTGTGGGAACATGGGCTAATATTATGACTAGGCTTATAAGTGCCTCAGGGCTAATAGCCTAGTAACTTATACAACTGTTAGATATCAACAGTCCTGAACTCATCCAGTCACTGGATGAGTGTATTCCTCTTGCACCTTTTCAGGTCATTAAAGTGATGCCTACACTGGTCTTCAGTGCGTGGAATGCCAGTCGCACTGGGGACAGGCTTCATCAGACTATTCCAAGCTGCAGACTTGTACTGGAAGCTGGTATATTCCCCCTGCAAGAACCTTCATCTGTGGCATATTACAAAGGCTTTGGATTCAACACCCCACCTCTGTGCCCTAAATTGGGCACCTTCCCTTCTACCACCAGACATGTCTGACCTGGTAAAACAGCAGTAGTTAAGAATGATTTCCTGCCATTGTCTGTTATTGCATTCACTGGTAGTGCACAGACCCAAGCAACAATGCCAACCTCCTTTGTATGGTGTTAGAGGAGAGCAACAGTGCCAAACAGAGACGAAAACAGTGTTTGAAATTAGAAGGTTAATCGACACATGGCATTAGTTTGGGGATTGTTTGCTGCTGTAACTGACAGATGATTTAACTTTGCAGACATGTACTGGGGACATAAATTTTATGACTTGACAGATTTATTGCGTGGCTTTATACACTGATAAAATTAATTTTTTACAATGTGGGATTCAAAACAATGTATAAGGGACAACATGTTTTCTTCCACAGCAGTGATTTTTCATCCTTGATACAGAAGATGTGCTTCTCAGGCATTCTCATTATTTACATATAAATACACATGACAGACTGTGGGGTTAACCACGTATGTATGTGACCTGACAAGGTCCTGGTGTTTATATATCCCTGTGGGTATGACTATTACTGAAGTGTAACGACCAATCAAGGCCAGAGAACACAGTTATGATTACAGAAACATATTAGTCAGTATACTCTCACTCACACAAATAATTCATGTTAGTTTATTAAAATTGAGTGTACAACCCTTAATAAAATTGGGAGTGTGTAATAATTTTTTTACATGTGAATTTTAATATAAAGTAAAACAGAACAGCAGTAAAAATATTTGGAATTTGCTGTACCAGAACCCAGAATTATCTGTCTTGCAGCCCTATACTTTCATCTGCTGCCACAGGAGTAGCTAAAAACAAGTTGGATATGTCCATATTTATTATTAACTTCTGTGTGTTAACTGCTGTGAAACTCAGCTTAATGTGTTTGCATGGTGTCCAACATAACTGATATAATGCATTCATTTTAAAATTAGTCTAATGTCGACTTCCTCTCTGCAGGTGCTACAGACCTTTAGGTGTTGAGGTGTTGGGAGATGTTGGTAACCACTACTTAGATAGTAATCTCTCCTTTGATAATCACATTGCTAAAGTGGTTATAAATTCCTTCTATGTGGCCCACCTAATCACGAAAGGGTTCGCATCAAGATCAAAAGAGGTCATTGTGCCCCTCTACTCATCACTCATCAGACCCATCATAGAGTACAACACCCCATTTGGGATGTACTTTACAAGACACCTGCAACAGCTGGAAAGACTACAGAAGTACCTCACCAAGAAGATCACTGGCCTCAAACAGATGCCCTATGCAGCTTGACTGAAGAAACTCTAGCTGTACTCGGTTGCATACCGCCAACTCAGAGGTGATCTCTGCCTGACATACAAGTCCATGTCCAACCCAGAATTGATGGACATGCTCCACCTAAAGAAAACCTTATCCCCTCGAGCAGCATGCTCTAGGGATCTAAACCTCACCACAACAATAAATAGGACATGCTGGAGGGACAGATTCCTGTCCCAGAGACTTCCCATGCTTTGGAACAAGATTCCAATCTACATTAGGCAGAGCTCCTCGCTAACACTCTTCAAGAGAAACATTGATGGGTGGATGGGAAATGGAATGTTTACCCCAGGGATCACTTCAGTGGCTCTGCTGGACAGATGCACAGGGAATTAATCTAAGGGGGCAGTGAAAGCCAACACAGTCGAGCTGCATAGGGCATCTGTTTGAGGCCAGTGATCTTCTTGGTGAGGTACAAATGCCTTTGGGCAAATAGCCTAGTACCTACCTATGAACCTATAAAACAAATGATGCAACAATGTATCCTTTTTGAAAGTATGAATGTCTGCATCCTGTCTGCAGGTGTTCTGTCTGCTTCATGTGTGGGTGATGAGTCCAGGTATGCATAATGGTAAGTGATGTGCAATTGTGAAAAGCAAATATTAATTTGTTTTATCTGTGTGAGAAGTGGTTCTTAGGTTTCATCCTTTAAAAGACAAATATGGGACTTGAAGCATCATATACAGATAGTATATATATTATGTGGATCACTGTGTTTAGCAGATGTGCTAGCTAGACACATATGAGATGTGATAACCAATACATAAATTACACATGTGAATCTCAATGAGATTCACATGTGTAATTTATGTATTGGCTATCATAGAAGTACATTACATAACATTTATTCTATTTATCCATTTCCAGTGTTTGTGCTAAGCCACACACCATGTAAATACTGGTATGTATATATATATATATATATATATATATATATATATATATATATATATATATAAAACCAACATTACAAAATAAATGTTAGTACACATGGAATATTTATATACAAGTCTGGATTTGAACTCTCACACCAATGAACCTAAAAAAACACAGGGTGTCTTTTCCCTCTTTGACACAGAAACAGCTTTGCACCAGCAAAGAAAATCATTGTGCATACAAGCAAGTCCAAAATCATCCACAGTATTAACAAGACATATGGCACCTGTACACTTCTGAATTGTTTATACATGTGTTAATTTCAGATATAGTGCAGGGAGTGAGCACACAACCATTTATGACTATTGTTTGCAGAAAGCTCTGTCTTATCTTTGTATGGTGCTCATTCTTCTCTTATCTGAGCAGTAATCTGAGACATGCCGTCTGTAAAGCATTTTGTATCAGTGTCCTTAAAATGTGTGAGAATATCAAATGGAAGGAATACACAGTTTTCAATAAATGCAGAGGAGGTTGGATATTACTGAACAGAAACAGGGACATGTTTGCTGTTTACTTACATTTAAAACCTTGAAACAATTACTTCTACACTTTGCAAGTGTAACCTAGCTGACACACCCACTGGAGGTAAGTGAGTCTGAATTAATGTTCTGTCTACCTTCTCCCTACCAGTAATCATTCACAGTTGCAGTCCATTAGCAACAAACACCGAGGGAGTGCTTGCAATATGTTTACATTTGCTACACAGAGCCAAGAATTTGGGATTCAGCAACTCTAATAAGATCATACCTCATATGCATCTTCATCATGCTCACAGGCCTGAATTTACACTATAAAAAGGGAACTGTGTAGCTAGGGAACATGATCGTAAGAAACTTGTTTATGTGGATAACACAGGACACGATTGCTATTACTTTGGATTTTATCTGCACAGAAGACTACTGATCTTAACAAGGTATGATTATATTTTTTTTGGATTTGCTCACATTGCAAGGAAATATATATATATATATATATATATATATATATATATATATATATATATATATATATATACATACATGCATTAGCAAGTGCTACTTTTATCTGTATGCACTTCTTAGCAGTTTATTGATGACACAGACATTTTCTCAGACATACAGCCTTATTAACTTTAATCACAAGTGCTACCATTGCAACTGTTTCTCTTTAGTCTGTTCTGTTTTTGTTTCAGTGAAATGTAAATGTCCTATATTGTCAATTACACAGGGATATTAGCCATCTAGAATGGTCCATAGATGCCTCTAGGGGAGTGCTTGCCACAGGAAGAGGTGACTGGAAAATGCTTAAAAATGACTATTCTGTCTTAATTGTGTACACATGTTTTGGGGACAGCATGTTTGATAGCACTTACAACAATTGTCTGTTGTTTTATTCTTTTGTTTGATACAAAAATGCCATTTACCTGTTGTTTTAAATGTGGGGGGCCCAAGTTCCATTTGTGTGTTGGCACAACAAAAATGTTTCTACAGAGGTTTGTTTTATTATTTAATTATTTTTTTTTAATGTATTTTATTTAAATTTGTTGACTGGGAGTGTCCGACTGGATGTAGGTCCATTTCCAGCGGAGGCCCGAGGAGAAAAGCTCCACAGTAAAATAAACAGACAGTAGTTACATTGGATTACATAGTGATTAACAATTTAACCTAGCAATTACTTACAACATATTTACAGATGAAGATCATAGTACATCAGTAGACAACTAAAATCTTTATCTGTGAAGTACATAACAGACATTAACAAATGTTACAATGAGAAGTTCCTGCTGTATAATAAGTACTAGGCTTATGAGCATCTGAGCTTGCTATAATCAAGGTAGTTAGTGGAGTGGAAAGAAAGGTAGTGGTTGGATGGGGTGGATGATATTAGAGTGGGAGTTGCAAGGGCATAGCCAGCATGTTTTAGGTGCGCTTTTAGTAAAGTTTTGAAGTGGGTGCATGATGGTATGGAGGTAATTGTGGGTGGGAGTGAGTTCCATAATTTGGCTATGGCGCAAGAGAATAGTGCTTCACCAGCAGAGTTATTGGCTTTAGTGATCTGCAAGTGATTTTTGTTGCTGGATCTCAGTGGTCTGGTGGTGCGATAGGGTTGGAGTAGATTCTGGAGGGATGGGACATTTAGTGGATGGTTTACTAGTTTGTGGGTGAGTGAGAGTTGATAGCACTGAAGGAGGTGAGGGAGTTCAAGCCAGCCCAGTTTAGCAAGTGAGAGACAGTGGTGACTAAGGTAGGATGCCCCTATGGCAAATTTGGCGATTTTGTTGTAGCAGGTCTCTAGCTTGTTTAGATCACATTGCCTTAGGTTGGTATATATTGGAGAGGCATAAAGTAGGGTGGAGATAAGGTGGGAATTTGCTATTAAAATCTTTGCTGCTTTGGTGAGAAATTGCTTATTTCTGTATAACACTCCTAGTTTTTTGTGGACTTTTTTTATGGTCATGGATATGTGAATGTCAAATTTTTGTTTATTGTCTATTTCCACTCCTAGCAATTTGGTGTGTTCAGTTGGGTATATAGTGGTGTTGTCTTTTGCTGTGATGTTAAAGTGAGAGTTGTTTTGAGTATGTTTGGTGGGTTGGAAGATGAGTAGTTTTGTTTGGGTTGAGTATTAATTGGGCATCGGATAACCATGTTTCAACAGAGGAAAAGGCTTCCTGTGTGACTTTTTGCAGTTTGGGTAGGGACTGGGCTGAGCAGATGATGGTCGAGTCATCTGCGTATTGTATGAGTGTGCCATGTTTGCTGGCAGAGGCTAGATTATTGGTGTAAACAGAGAAGAGTAGGGGTCCAAGGATGGATCTTTGGAGAACCCCTATGGAGACAGGTAGTTGGGGAGATATGTCATTCTGCCATACAATGGATTTTTGGCAGTCAGACAGGTAACTCTGAAACCAGTTGGTGACTGATTGTGAGAAGGATAGGTTATTGAGGACAGAGATAAGTTGTTTGTGTGGGACCATGTCAAATGCTTTAGATAGGTATAGGAAAGTAGCAGAGGAGAGATAGCCATTGTTTTTATGCTGAAGGATAGCATGACTTTACTATTGTTACTCCTTGTTTTGGATCAAACCTTGGTTTGCATGTGACTGTGATATGTTACAACCACATAGCCCGTTTTTATATTTGAATAACTTGAAATTTTTTTGTTTATCCAGTGGGTAATATTGAAAATTAATAATATGTTTTATATCTAAGAAGGACTTTTATTTATGTGATATTTATGTGTAGTAGCCTTTCTTTTGTGTTTTACATCACCTAGAACTATGGCAGCCAAGCATCCCAATCCCCACAATCCCTGCTTCAGTGACTGTTAAAACAATGTGATTGTCCAAGCATTTTGGCAACATGGTGCTTTTCTTCTAAAGAGAGGTCTTGGAGATCTGTCTTGAAGAATGCAAATTTGGAACCAGATAGTGAACAATGTAAATGCTGTTGGAGAAAGCAGCAGAGCATATGATCAGGTGCATCATAGGGCTACTGACTTGATTTCACTGGCCTGGAGGAGAGCAGTTGCAGTAGCCCATGGACAGGTGGCTACCAGGGGGGCCTGCTACACAGCCACCACTGACACCTAATGAAGAGCTCCAGCCCACTGTCAGGGATCCAGCAAGCTCAGTGGAAAGTGCACAACATGTGACTGATAAAAACAAAAAGCAACAGGAACAGCAGCAGTGCATACCAATGAAACATGTAGATTAAAAAAAACAAAAATCAGGAGAAAACCACGTCTTTTAGCGTAAAATGATTTAATTCACTATTCTTCAAAGGTGACTTCATCAGAAATACAACTTACTACTACAAAAGCACACCTAGAATACTATCAGCAAGTGAACAATTAATTGTATAACAAGCTGTTCAACTCATAAAACAATTATTCAATTAAAGTGACCCCTCAATTAACTTAATCTCATAGACTACTATTTGCAGTAAAAAAATGCATCTAAATAAAAACTTTATTTTTTAATGTTAACTTTTCTGTTTTCTAAAAAACATTTTATATTGACTGTGTCATTCAGCTCAGGATGCATGTAAGAAGCCAATCTCAGTTGCCATGCTGCTTCTTTCTGTTCTACTTTGTTCCTGTAATCACCTTCCCTAATGTCCTTGTTCACTGACTCAAGAACCGAGAAGGTGAACTTTTTCCAATTGATGCACATAGTGGAATGTTTGCACAAGGCGTTGTTGACACTTTTTGTTCTTATAGCGTACAAATGTTCAAGAATACATGTCCTCATACTTCTAGTGGACATTCCCACATAGAACGCCGGACATCCATTACACATAGCCAAATAGACAATACCTTCACTACCACAATCTAGTCTACCTGGAACGGTGATGTTGAAATTAAGATGTTGCAAAAAAATATAAGAACCAGTGTGGATATACCTGCATACTTTACATCCCATACATTTATGCATACATCTGTTGTGTACTCCTAAACAATGGGAAGCATGTCCCCTCTCCAACATATCCTTGATGTTGCAATTTTTTTTGTACACAAAACAAGGCACCTCACCCAATACATTTACCATGTCACCATTACCTAAAATGACTTTCCAGTTCTCATTAATAATATTTCAAATCTAGTTGTTGTCCAAACTCATGTCCAAATAAAACCTAGGTTTGCTCGGACCTACACCATCCGTGTACATTCTTGTGAAACCTTTTACCAAAATGGGGGGAAAATCATTCTCCCTTCTAGAGATAATCTCACTGGCAGCTTTGTCCAATAAATCTCTGGGATAGCCTCTATCCAAAAATAGCCTTTTAATGAACTGAACCTCCTCAAAAAAGGTATGTCATCCACAGTCATCCATGAAGCCCGGATGAACTGGCCACGGGCAACGTTCTTTTTAATAAAGGTGGGGTGGTCACTTTTGTAATGTACATAGCTGTTACAAAAGGTATTTTTTGGTGAATATTACTGTAAACCTCATTTGTAGTAGCTTCCCACCCAATAACCACATCCATGAATGAAACTTCACAACCGAAATCACTTAAGGTGAATGTTAGAAATTTAGTAGTAGCATTTAAACAATCTATAAAACCATCTACACTAAAACCTTCCTTTTTAACAATAAAAAACAGGTAATCAACAAACCTATTGAAAAAGACGACCTTGTCATATAAATCCACACTAGGCAAAATTTCCAACTCCCACCACCCACAAAACAAACTTGCATAAGTGGGACCCACAGTGGCACCCATAGATACTCCTGACAATTGTTTATAGAAATTACCATTGAACATAAAATAACTGTGCTCCCATAGTAAATCTAACAACAAGGTGTAAATGATTTTTTTGAGGAGGCTCAGTTCATTAAAAGGTTAATTTTGGATAGAGGCTATCCTGAAGATTTACTGGACAAAGCTGCCAGTGAGATTATCTCTAGAAGGGAGAATAATTTTCCTCCCATTTTGGTAAAAAGTTTCACAAAAAGAAGGTACATGGATGGTGTAAGTCCGAGCAAACCTAGGTTTTGTTTGGACAACAACCAGATTCATAAAATTATTAATGAGAACTGGAAAGTCATTTTAGTTAATGGTGACATGGTAAATGTATTGGGTGAAGTGCCTTGTTTTGTGTACAAGAAAAATTGTAACATAAGTATATGTTGAAGAGAGGACATGCTTCCCTTTGTTTCGGAGTAAACAATAGAGGTATGCATAAGTGTATGGGTTGTAAAGTATGTAGGTACATCCACACTGGTTCTTATATTTTTTTTGCAAAATCTTGATTTCGATATCCCTGTTCCAGGTAGGCTAGATTGTGGTAGTGAAGGCATTGTCTATTTGGCTATGTGTAGTGGATGTCCAGCGTTCTATGTGGGAATGTCCACTAGACATGTATTCTTGAACATTTGTACACTATAAGAACAAAAAATGTCAACAACATTTTTTTACTGCAAACAGGAGTCTATGGGATTAAGTTAACTGATGAGTCACTTCAATTGAATAATTGTTTTATGAGTTGAACAGCTTGTTATACAATTAATTGTTCACTTGCTGACAGTATTTTAGGTGTGCTTTTGTCGTAGTGAATTGTATTTCTGATAAAGTTGCATTTGATGAATAGCGAATTAAATCATTTTACACTAAAAGACTTGGTTTTCTCCTGATTTTTCATGTTTTTGATCAACATATGACTGATGTTGATGTTACTATTTCAGGGAGGAAAAGTATGTCCAAGGAGGAGCTTACCTATGTCAATTTGATACAGTTAACAACACATTCTGGTTCATTACACATGGGCTTGGGGTGGACGTGTTATCCACGTTTCAGTTAAATGCATTATTAATGGCCATATAAAGGTTAAAATCCCCCCCCCCACATGTTATTGTTGTTGTGATCATGGTGTCCTTGCATTTTGCTTAACTTCTTCCAGGACCAAGTGTGGAGTCATCTGCACATGGTAGACCAAATATTTTTTATTTCAGTACTGTTGAGCATTTCACAGAAATATTAATTTATCCATATGTGTGAGGTGTGTGTGTGTGTGTGTGTGTGTGTGTGTGTGTGTGTGTGTGTGTGTGTGTGTGTGTGTGTGTGTGTATTGCTGTGCCATCTGTAATAGTGGCACCTGTGTTAGTTTGTTAGCATATATTGAACGTAGTAGTGTAGCTAATAATTTCTTTCCTGTGTTTGTTGCTTATTATCACAGGTGATCCTGTCAGTGGAAGTGCAGGACTCTTACCACATGATGTCACAGTGTTGGCAGAGTCTGAAGATGATGATGGTGGCCAAACAGAGGCACAGTCATGGGGTGCAGAGGTTGAATCTGACACTGAAGTTGATATTCAGTCATTCCCTGTAATTCCATCTTACACAGCCAGTAGGCCTATGCAAACCCATTCCACTGAGCCCTCAGATATTGGACAGGTAGAAGATGACACACATGATCAGGACAGAGTGTTTACTGCAGCTTCCATGCTTGTTGACTATGGCTGTAGCCAAAATGTGGGCGAGGTGCCACACTGGAGGATTGTTAGGGTTGCTCGGCAGAAGCCTGCTTTCCATCCTCCACCTGATTCAGGTGTGTCTTTCGAAGCCACTTGACATATATTTAGGGCTGTCATGGAGGTGCAGGCAGATTCCAATAGGGCCTTTGAGGAAATGATTAGGGTTGTAGATGTGGTACAGGCTGACAAGCATGACTGCCTTCACCATGTTGCTGATTCGATGGATTGAATGAATCACACATTGGAATGGGCAATGTCTGTGATGGAACATCTGCTGGGAGGGGGACAGTATCCATGTGTGTGTAGGTCAGCCACATCATCTGATGTTAACCAATGAGGTCATGTCCGATTATGCTCCCGTAGCTTTACTATTTGCACTGATTTGTCAATGGGTGAGGTGTCCACACCCAGACATAGCAAGCCATGCGGTCATGGTCCTGGGAGTACTCATGAGGAGAGCTCATCCAGCAGACATAAGTCACATTCAGGTAGCAGGAGTGCATCTGACCATGGGCAAGGACATGCCATTTCAACTCCTGGCAGAGCTAGTTCTCAGGTAGGGGATGACAACGATGAACTGCCACCTCTACCATGCAAAGCTCACACCTGTCCAACATACCAGAACATAGAGCTAGCACAGTGCTTGGCTGTGTTTTTGCAGACACTCACACAACAATTTCACATGGAGTGCCCATACAGACACACACACATAACAGTTAAATGGATCAGTCATGGAGCTTAAAGGTTATTCTGTCGCAGTAGCCATTTGATACTTTATTGGTAGGTTTGCCTGTTTCTCTTACTTACTCACATGCACTTACTATATTTTGTGTCAGCCTAGGCATCCTGCTGCCCCCCAAACAAACCCTGTGCAAATGATGATAACTGTGCTATATCCTTGTTTTCTAATTTTTTGGATTCAGGGATACATAAATCTTTGGTCTGATGCTCAGGTTGCATATCTGATTTAATGCTTAGCATATCTGTTTTTGTGATAATGCTTTGCAAATTGTATTGCTTTCTTACAGATTTTTGTAATGTGTACATCCTTACCAAACTCGTAAACCAACAAATCTGGACCAAGCCATAAATAAAAATGTGACAAAGGCCCAACAATGGGGAAAGTTTTAAACATTGTGGTCTTACAAATTTAGATAGCTGATGGAATAACAGGTTTTGCATTAATATTGTTGTTTGTTCTGAGGGACATGAAGTCTGAAACTGAAAAGTGTGCCATTATTTTCTAACTTCACTCTTTCATTTGCCATTACAAACATATGAGGCCAAAATGTGGACATTCAGTGAAAATCTGTATATTTGAGACATAAGGCCTATTACTTGATAGAGGACAGATGTATTCACATAAGTCACTGCTGTCACATCTTCATGTAATTGCTGTAAACATCACCCACTTTATACTTACTTACATTACCAGATAATAGTATGCAAGGGCAGGCCGTTCATTTGTATTGTCAGATATTTATTTTTCTATTCCATGTTCAACACTTACTTTGGAAATACAACAAGTGCAAGAGTTTTAATTCAGGGCTGACTCTGTTTGATGTTAGCAGTATACATTCATTACACTAGTAAGTAAAGGCTGTGAGTGCCACCTGGCATCAATGTCAATATCTTATCTTATATTATGCTTAATATCAGAGCTTTGGCCGGCTAACATCTACCTGAAATCAGCTGGATGTATAAGTGAATTTAAGTACACTTTTATCTGCTCTTTTGCATATAGTACTGTATTTCATTTATGCATTTGTGTTTTTCACTGAATATTAACTCAATTGAAGTTGTGGCTGTCTCTCTACAGTTAGCTCCCCACTCACCCTCCCTGTTCTTGTTTTGGTGTTAATGTTGGTGGCTTTGAAACTGCCTGCCCCTCTTGTAGATTTCTATTTGGATACTCTTTCTGGGCCCATCTAATTTGCTCAATCAACTGAGGGCAGTGAGATCATATTCTGATTTCAGGCACTCCTACTGTATAAAAAGAGAGGATTTGGGAAGGACAACCCCTGTAGCCTTTTAATCCTGCTCTGTTCCTTCCCTCAAAAAAAAAAAAAAATGTATGTATGTATATATATATATATATATATATATATATATATATATATGTATATATATATATATATATATATATATATATATATATATATTATTCAGCTGCTCTTACTGTAACTGTCTTAGTTGCTCTTCTACATGCTGTTATCTGTTCAGATGCTCTTACTCTGCACTTATTACTGCTTGCTAGTAGCCTTTTAATTTACTGCCTTCTGCACTTGTTTTTTAGTCATTTATTAATTTAATTGCATTTATTTGAGCTGTATTTGCCGTAGTGTTGCTACACACTCGGGTGTGCTGGCCTGCACTACAATTTGAATTGTATTTACTGCTGTTTTAGCTGCTTTTCGAAAAAAAAAATTCTAAGCTTGTTTTCTGCCTTTCCTGTAACTAGTCAAGTCCAGATACAAACTTGTTGTATCCAGAACTGTTGGTAAGCTTCTGAGCCCCCCAAGCCTTTTTGTGTTGGAGGGAAGCCTTCTAGCTTATCAGTGGGAGTGGTAAGCACTAGGTAGCCTATCTACCATGGGAAGAGTGGGTTTTGGCCTTGAAATTGTAGTTCATTGGCCATTTGGGCAGTTTTTCCATCTCTTTCGACTTTCTGGTTAAAAGCCCGTTCTGCGTTTGGTCCCCGCCTTTCCTATAACTAGTGTATTCCAGGTACAGATTTGCTATATCCAGGACTGTTGGTAAGCTTCTGAGCCCCCCAAACCCTTCTGTGTTTGAGAGAAGCCTTCTATCTTATCAGTGGGAGTGGTAAGCACTAGGTAACCTATCTACCACAGGAGGAGTGGTTTCTGGCCCAGAAATTATAGTTTATTGGCCGTTTGGGAAGCTTTTCCATCTCTTTCAACCATCTGATTTAAAAGCCTGTGTTTGCACTTGTTTCCTGCCTTTTCTGTTACTAGTCTAGTCCAGGTACAGATTTGCTGTATCCAGGACTCTTTGTAAGCTTCTGAGCCCCCCAAGCCTTTCTGTGCTGGAGGGAAGCCTTCTAGCTTATCAGTGGGAGTGGTAAGCATCAGGTAGCCTAGCTACCACAAGAGGAGTGGTCCCTGGCCCAGAAATTGTAGCTATTGGCTGTTTGAGCAGTTTTTTCCATCTCTTTCAACTTTCTGGTTTGAAAGTCGCACTTGTGCCTGTTTCCTGCCTTTCCTATAACTAGCCTAGTCCGGTTAGAGAGTTGCTGTATCCAGGATTGTTAGTAAGCTTCTGAGCCCCCCAAGCCTTTCTGTGTTGGAGGGAAGCCTTCTAGCATATCAGTAGACATGGTAAGTACTAGGTAGCCTATCCTCCATGGGAAGAGTGAGTTTTGGCCCAGAAATTGTAGTTTATTTGGCCATTTGGGCAGTTTTCCATCTCTTTCAACTTGCTGGCTTAAAAGCCTACATTTGTACTTGTTCCCCGCCTTTCCTGTAACTAGTCTAGTCCAGGTACAGATCTGCTGTATCCAGGACTCTTTGTAATCTTCTGAGTCCCCAAGCCTTTCTGTGTTGGAGGGAAGCCTTCTAGCTTATCAGTGGGAGTGGTAAGCATTAGTAGCCTATCTACCACAAGAGGAGTGGTTCCTGGCCCAGAAATTGTAGCTATTGGCCGTTTGGGCAGTTTTTTCCATCTTTTTCAATGTTCTGGTTTAAAAGCTGCACTTACGCTTGTTTCCCACCTTTCCTGTAACTAGCCTAGTCAAGATAAAGAGTTGCTGTATCCAGGACTGTTGGTAAGCTTCTGAGCCCCGCAAGCCATTGGGCAGTTTTCCATCTCTTTCAACTTGCTGGCTTAAAAGCCTACATTTGTACTTGTTCTCCACCTTTCCTGTAACTATTCTAGTCCAGGTACAGATTTGCTGTATCCAGGACTCTTTGTAAGCTTCTGAGTCCCCAAGCCTTTCTGTGTTGGAGGAAAGCCTTCTAGCTTATCATTGGGAGTGGTAAGCACTAAGTAGCCTGTCTACCATGAGAGGAGAGGAGAGGTTCTTGGCCCAGATATTGTAGTTTATTGACTACTTGGACAGTTTGTCTGTCTCTTTCAACTTTCTGGTTTAAAAGACCACATCTGCGCTTGTTTGCCATCTTTCCTGTAACTAACCTACTGGGTAGCTCTAGAAAGCCTTAAACTGTTACAAGCCTTCTAGCTAAGAAGAGAGACTTTGGAGTGATTAAGTATCAGTTTTCTGTACTTTCTTGCTGTACTTAACTGTCTTCTGCCTAAACGCAGATTTTCCATCATTTATTGTGATTTAAAAACTTGTTTTTTCACATATTGTACTTATTTGACTGCCTGCACTTTTAAAAAGTTGTTTTTTGTTTAAATAATTTATTTAACTGATGTAGGCTACACACTAAAGTGTGATAGCCTTTTCTGATCGTTTGTAGTCATTTAGAGCTGTTTTAAGTGCATTTTTTACTGTGTTGCCTTATCTTTTCAAAAAAACAAAAAAAAACAAAAAACATTCCTTGTTTCCCACCTTTCTAAGCTAGTATAGTCCAGATTTCAGGCTAGTGCTGAATTTAGGGCTGTGATACTAGTTTCTGAGTTGCCCATACCTTACTTGGATAGAAGGAAGTTTCTCTGTTCACCTGTGAGACAGGGGAGCTTTGAGCACCCTATCTGTCCCTGGAGGAGTGGTTTCAGCACAGAAGTTAGTAGCTTATTGGCCATTTTGGGCTGATTTCTATCTCTTTCATGATCCCACTATAAAAACCACGTTTGCACGGTTTTGCGCACCGGGCAGTGCCGGTTAGCTATGATTAAATTATTCCCAGCTCCACTAAGTCTCCTCTTCACTTTTTCCCTTGAAACTAGTCTAACTCTCAACCTAAGCACTCAAAAAGCATCTTACAGCCCAGCACTTGCTCAGACCTAATAGCAAGCACTAATATACCCTGACACTTATTGCCCAGCAGGGCAAGGCTCTTTATTTACCCCTCACCAACCAAGCGACTAAGCAGTTCACCCTACAATTCAGGCATGACCAAAGGGCAACTTCAGATGCACTCTCCAGTCCAGCTGGTGAACCTGGGTATCCTGAGGCAATGTTACAACTGCCTCATGTACACAGACAACCCTCTTCTCCTGCCACAAAACACTAACATATGTGAGAGATGCAATTATACAGCCAAACTGGAAGCTAAGCTGTCTCCACCCAAGACTGGAACAGACAGTCAGAGGAGAATGTTGACACTTGCACCACAACTCCAGCCACACACAGACCTACTAAAACAGCACTGGCAAAAAATACACATAAATACACAAAATCTTACTCGGAGGCTCTAAATAAAAACCTGCAAAAGCATCAGAGACCTCCAAAGCAGATACCCAAACAACATGCACTTCCCGTCACAAACCAGACAACACATAAAACACAAAATCAGTGTGCCACACAAACTCAGCCCTTCAGGCGAAATAACATACCTAACACACTAGTAACAGGTGACTCTTTAGTCAGGCACAGTGACATCCCACTCACTAGGCTGCACAAGCAGAAGGTTAGTGTTAGCTGCCTGTTGGTAGACAGAATCTGCCACATAACACAAGCACTCAGGTCACTCCAGAACAAGTACAAATATGACTCGGACATTGTTCATGTTGGTGTGAATGACTTGAGACATACTTCCATGGACTACATGAAAAGAGACATGGAAGAGCTCTCTGATCATGTAGCCCAGGCTGGTATGACCCTGACCCTGAGTAGCATCCTGCCCTCACCAAGAATGATACCTCAGTATAAAGAAAAAATGATAAATTTCAACAATTGGCTAAGCTTCTGGTGTCATTCAAAGGGGCTCCAGTGTGTGTCAGCCTGGGACGACATGCTCGACAAGCCACATTGCTTCGCAAGAGACGGCTTGCACTTGTCACCCTTAGGCTTTCAAATACTGGCCAAGACTCTTGTTGCCCCCATAGTGCCTTTTTTAGGCAAGGCTCAAAAGTCAAACCCACCTCTGTAAACAGCACAATTAAAAAAAAACTGAGGGTTATACTACTCAACGCCAGGAGTTTAAATCTCAAAATGCACGCGCTCGAGGCACTCCTCAGTATGGAGAACGTCGACATCTGTGCAGTAACTGAAACCTCGTTCAAGGCTCCATAGAGCACTTCAGCTCTACCGGTCTACAACTCATACCACATGTTTCAGCCACAGAACGTGGACTGAAACACAAAAGGATGGGGTGTATCCATATTCATCAAGGATACCTACACCTCCAGGTTAGTGGCGCAGCATGATAACTCTGAGATCATCCATGTGCAACTAACATCAGGCAAATCTGCAATGCAAATTGTGGCCTGCTACAGATCACCCTCCATGACCCAGGACCACCACTCCACCTTTCTGGAGACACTGGAAAACATGAAGGTCCTACCGAACATCCTGATATTGAGTGATTTAAATTACCCTACCATTCAATGGGAAAACTACGCGAGTACAAATTCCCAGGTCCAGCACTTCCTGGAATTCATCAACTCAAATGCCCTGGATCAGCTGGTAAACTACCCTACCAGAGGTGAAAACATATTGGACCTGGTTATCACCAACAAGGGCGACAGGTGTTCCACACCAGAGGTCAACCCGTCACTGGTTAGATCAGACCATAAACTAATCACTCTGGATGTCCACACCCCCCCACCACCCCCAACTAAGGAAACCACAGTAAAAAACTTTTCTAAAGCAAACTTCACCTTACTTAAGACAGAGGTGGTAAGTTTCACAGCCCCCACACTAAAGGATAATGCTTCCCAAGATGCAGAAACCTTTACAAATGCACTCTATGAGCACCTATAAGGATTCATGGATCATGCCATCCCTAGCAAAACCAAGACTCGCTCCTCTAAGAGAAGGAAACTAGTTTGGTGGACCCCTGCAATAAACAGGCTATACAATAGAAGGAGGAAATTAGTTCAGAATAAAAGCAAATCCCAAGAAGGAAAGCCATCCCTGATCAGTATCAGTAAGAAACTAAGGTCCCTCATGAAATCATCCAAGGCTAACTTCAAAAGAAAAATAGCCAAGGATTCAAAAGATAATCACAAAGCGTTCTGTAGCTATGTTAAGAATCTAAGTGGCAACTCGCAGATATGCACTGAACTAGTGCAAAATAGCACAAAATATATGAACCTACTGATATTGCGAACATCCTGGCAGATAGATTCAGTACAAACTTCACCCCCCTCTCACCTCCAAAAAGGCCCGCAAAAATACCAGAAATGTGTACTGTCCCAAAAATCACATACGCACAGGTGAAAACAGCCCTTTCAAAAGCCAAAAACACAGCATCAATGGGACCAGATGATGTCCCAGGCTGTGTCTTGCATGAACTACAGAACGAACTAACCCCCCACCTAAACACACTGTTCAACCTCAGCCTCTCCACAGGCTATGTGCCCATAGAATGGCGCACAGCAATGGTTATTCCTCTCCACAAAGGAGGGGCCACAACTGACCCTGGTAACTATCGCTCCATAAGCCTGACTAGCCTGATCTGCAAGGCTATGGAGCGCATCATCATGGAATTCATTAACAAAGACATTAGGAACCTCCAAACACTTGACGCGACCCAGTTTGGCTTTGTTAAGGGCAGATCTTGTTTACTAAACCTGGTTGACTTCTTCGAGACAGTCACCAAGGCCATAGACGAGGGAAAGGTGGTTCACACAGCCTATCTTGATCTTGCCACAGCTTTCAACACCATTCCCCACTCGGGTATTACAGAAAAACTCACCAGCCTGAACATAAACCCCTACATCCTGAGATGGGTTGCCAACTGGCTTACAGACAGAACTCATACGGTAAGAATAGCGGGCTCCAGGTTCGACTCTAAACCAGTCACAAGTGGTGTTGCACAAGGCTCGGTCCTGGGATCTCCTACTGTTCGGCATATACTTCTCAGAAGTACAGGCAAACAAAGGAGGACTATGGCTTACCAAGTTCACCAATGGCTGCACACTGGGAGCCATAATTGACTCTCCGGCTGACATGGACATCCTCCAAAAGCGCCTTACTGAGACGGACACCTGCTGTCAAAGTCATGGCCTCGAGCTAAATGCCAAAAAGTGCATAGTCATCCTGTTTGGGAAAAACAAAACACCCATGAATTACCACATAGGTGGCAGCCCCCTTAATACAGAGGAGGTAATAAGAGATCTGGGGACCCAGGTAGATAGTAATCTCTCCTTTGTCAATCATATTGCCTAAGTAGTTAGGAAATCCTTCTATGTGGCCCATCTAATTACTAAAGGGTTTGCATCTAGAAATAAAGAGGTTATAGTGCCCCTCTACTCATCACTCATTAGACCCATCATAGAGTACAATGCCCCATTTGGGAATTACCTCACAAGACAATTCCAACAGCTGGAAAGACCACAAAAGTACCTCACCAAGAGGATTACTGGCCTCAAACATATGTCCTATGCAGCCCAACTGAAAAAACTCCGGCTGTACTCAGTGGCACATTGCTTACTCAGAGGTGATCTCTGCCTGACTTACAAAGCCATGTCCAACTCAGAATTGATGGGCATGCTTCACCTAAAGAAATCCAAGTCACTGCGGGCCACACACTCTAGTGAGCTAAACCTCACCACAACAATAAATAGAACATGCTGGAAGGATAGATTCCTGTCACAGAGACTCCCCATGCTTTGGAACAAAATTCCAATTCCATCAGGCAGAGCCCCTCACTAACACTCTTCAAGAGAAACCTTGACGAGTGGATGGGTAACAGAAAATACACCCCTGGGATTGCTTCATTGGCTCTGCTTGACAGAGGATCAGTTAATTAATCAATGGGGAGGCAAAAGCCGACACACTCTGGCTAGGCTTATAAATGCCCTCGGGCAGATAGCCTAGTACCTACCTATGAACCTATGAACCTATGTTACTGTATGTATGTATGTGCTTAGAATGAAGGTTTTAGCCCCTTAGGTGGTGAGTGTGTGTGCTATCTATTGCTTTGGACCAGTGCAAAGCCATATTGTCCAGATCTACATCTGCCTATACCCACAGCAGCTGCTGGTTCCCCCTATGACTCCTCACCTGCTCGTGGCTGTGGTGACCTTGCCAGTGGTGGTGGGATGTGTGGCCTTTTCCTTGCAGTTCCTTCTGAAGCTGTTTTCTCAGGATAATGTTGTGGAGCATGGCAAAGGTGGTGAATATTTCAGCACATGTATGAGGATTGTACTGCAGGGCTCCCTCAAATGTATCTAGACACTTGAACTATGACTTCAGCAGCCCAAACACATATTCTATGATATTTCTTGTTTGAACATGTGCCTCATTATAGCATTTTTCAGTTGGTTTGTGCACATTTCTGATGGGTGTTATCAGCCACAATTCCAGTGCATAACCTGCATCCCCCAGTAAATGACCCTGTGGGATATACCACCTAGAAAAATCCCATGCAGTTGGGTGTTGTGTCAGATATGCGAGTCAACTGTTTGCGTTGCCAGCACACACATTCAGGATGATTCCCATAGTGTTACACCCAACCTTTCAGTTAATAGAGTGATAGCTTTTTCTGTTTATGTACACCCTTCCCTGTTCCCCGGGTGGTGCTTTGATTTCCACATGTTTGCATTCTGTGGCACCCAGGACTTCAGGGTAGTATGCTACAGAGTAGAACTCATGCATAGTTTTGGCTCTGTCCTTAGCTGTAAGGGGAAAATATATGTACTCACTGGCATGTTGCAGCATAGCATTCAGGAATTGATGTAGGATCCTGGATGCTGATGCCTGTGACATCCCCAGCATGTCTCCTTCTGGTCACAGGAAGGGTTTTGTAGCTAATATTTTAAGTGTTGCACATACCTTATCCTCCATTATTATTGGTTCCCCTCAGTTTTCCCTTGCTTTCAGTTTTGGATGACAAAGGTTGCAGAATTCCTGTAGTGTGTCTGTATTCACCCTGTAGTGTTCTATAATCTCCACCTCATGCACATTATGAAAATTTAAATAGGGTCGAAAAACTCTTCTTCTTGGCCATGATCTATTAGCAGCAGCAGCAGCATAGACATGGGCTTACTGCATATACAGATAAATAAGAGCAACAACCGCTCTAAGATTGTTTCTGTGTAGACTCGTTTATGTGTCTTTATTCCAGTAGGTTTTGGAATTTGCAGGAAAAACCAGCACTGATTATACATGTTTGCTTTATAGCTTGTTGAACAGCTCTTCCACCTTGGATTTGTTGGTTACCATACAGTTCAGCTACTTATGCTATAACTGGCATGTCACTGTGTTTACCATGGTTGTGCTACTCTGCATATAAAGCCGCTTACTGAATACAAAATGGTGTCTTATTGGCACCGCTTGCACATGGTTTAAGCGGCCTGTGTAGGCTTTATTGAATCTGCACCTTAGACTTAAAAAGTCAGTAATTTTCAAACTGTCAGTTCTTGCCTGAAGAAGGACACGTTTATCATCTGATAGCAAACACCTTATTTTAATTACATTATCTTGAGTATTTTTTTATTAAATTATATGCATTCTATGACTTTGGATCTGTTGGATTCTGTTTCTCATTTTTCTGGGACACAGAACATTTATTTTTGTATTACTTTGTACTATATCTGGACTTATTTCTCCATTTGCCTTGGAAAATAAAAGAATGTTAAGTAAATGCATGCATAGTACCTTTACAATGCTAGAGTTGCAGATAAAAAGAATTAGTCTATAACAGCTCCAATTTGCCAAGTCTTTGTAGTGGCTGAATGAGATAATTTTAAAGGTGTGAATATTACCTTCATTTTTGTAAGTCAGTGCAGTGGTTCCATTAAGGACCCACAACATTTCTAAATAAGTTATAGGTTCATAGGTTTGCAGGCAAGTACTAGACTAGCTGCCCTTGTGAGCCATTTTAAGTCTAGCCATTTTCTCTTTTTGTACTCAAATTAACCTATCCCATTTGGTTTGAGATTGGTCTTATCCATCCCATGGTTGACAATTATATATTACCCCTAATGAGAATAACTGGGATCATACCATAGATAATTTGAGGGACTCATAGGTTCATAGGTTCATAGGTAGGTACTAGGTTATCGGCCCAAGGGCCTAAGTAAGCCTAGCTAACACGGTTCCCTGGCTTATGCTACCCAAGAAAGTTAATTTCCTGTGCCCCTGTTGACCAGAGCCACAGAAGTGATCACCAAGGTGTATTTCCTATTTCCCATCCACTCATCAAGATTATTCTTGAAGAGTGCTAATGAGGAACTTTGCTTGACATAGTTGGGTAGCTTGTTCCAGAGTATAGGAAGTCTCTGGGACAGGAATCTATCCCTCCAGCATGTCCTGTTTATTGTGGTGACAAGGTTTAGGTCCCTAGAGTTTGTAGATCAGAGGGATTGGGATTTCTTTAGGTGTAGCTTGTCCAACAGCTCTGGGTTTAACATAGCTTTATATGTTAGGCAGACATCTCCTCGGAGTAGGCGATATGCTACAGAGTAAAGCTGGATTTTTTTGAGATGGTCAATGTAGGTCATCTGTTTGAGGCCAGTAATCCTCTTTGTGAGTTACTTCTGTGGCTTTTCCAGCTGCTGCAAGATGTCTTGTGAGGTACATTCCAAAAAAGGCATTGTACTCTATAATGGGTCTAATGAGTGCTGAGGAGATGGGAACAATGACCTCTTTTTTCCTGGATGAGAACCCTTTTGTGATGAGGTGTGCCACATAGAAGGATTTCCTGACTACTGTGGTGATGTGATTATCAAAGGAGAGACTACTGTCCACCTGGGTCCCAAGGTCTCTTACAACACATTTAGTGTTAAGTAGACTGCCATTTATGTGGTAGTTTATGGGTACAAAGTTTTTACCAAAGGGGATGACAATGCACTTTTTGGCATTGAGCTTGAGGCCATGGCTCTGACACCAGGCATCTGTCTCAGTGAGGCCCTTTTGTAGGATGTCCACATCATTTGGGGACTCGACTATGGCTCCTAATTTGTAGTCATCTGTGAACTACATTAGCCAGAGGATTCTCTGTTAGCCTGTACTTCAGAGTAGTAGATACCAAACAGGAGAGGCCCCAGGACTGAACCCTTTGATACTCCACTTTTCACTGGTTTGAAGTCAGATTTGGTGTCTGCAGCTTTTACAGTGTGGGTTCTGTCAGTGTGCCAGTTGGCAACCCATCTTGTGACATAGGGATTTATACGTAGTTTAGTGAGTTTAGCTATAATTCCAGAATGGGGGATAGTGTTGAAAGCCTTGGCGAGATCAAGATAGGCTGTGTGAACCACCTTACCCTCATCTACGGCTTTGGTGACTGCCTCAAAGAAGTTGATCAGGTTCAAAAGGCATGATCTGCCTTTCACAAACCTGAACTGTGTGGGTTTCAGAGTTTGGAGGTTAGCAATGTCTTTGTTTATGAGTCCCATGATGATATGTTCCATGGCCTTGCAGACCAGGCTTGTCAGGCTAATAGGGCAATAGTTCCCAGGATCAGTGGTGGCTCCCCATTGTGGAATGAGATAACAGTTGCTGTGTGCCATTCAGTGGGCACAAAGCCTGACATGAAACTATGATTGAACATGGTGCTTAGGTGGGGAGCAAGTTTGTTCTGAAGTTCATGTAAAACGCAGCTTGGGATGTTGTCCAGTCCCATGGATGCTGTGTTTTTGGTTTTAGAGTGTGCAGCTTTTACCTGCGTAGATGTGATTACAGGGACTCTGCATTCTTCATGTATAGATATGGGCCCTTTAGGGGGTGAGAGGGGGTAAAGTTAGCACTGAAACTATCTGACAGGATGTTGGCAATATCACTTGGTTCTGTAATTTTTGTGCTGTTGTGCTGTAACTCAGAGCAGATATGGGTGTTGCCAGTGAGATTATTGACATAGCTATAGAATGCTTTGTGGTTGCCCTTAGAATCATTGGCAATTTTGTTTTTATAGCTAGCTTTGGAGGATCTTATAAGGGATCTCAGCTTCTTACTGAGGCTGACCAGGGAGCTCCTCCACTCATGGGATTTTACTCTCTTTTGCAACAGTTTCTTCCTTCTGTTGTAGAGTTTGTTTATCTCAGGGGACCACCAGATTGGCTTGCTTTTTTTGGAGGATAGTGTCTTTGTTCTGTTTGGGATAGCACGATCCATGCACTCGTGTAAGTGCTTATAAAGTGCATTTGTGTAGGATTCAGCAGTTGTAACTGTATTGTCCATCTGCATGGGTGCCTTGAAGTTCGCCACTTCTGTCTTAAGAAGCATGAAGTTGGCTTTGAAGAAATGTTTTACCATGATTTCCTTAATGGTGGGTGGGGGCAGGATGCAGATATCTGGGGTGATTAGCTTATGATTGGATCTGACCAATGAGGAGTTGACTTCCAGTGTGGAACACCAGTCACTCATGTTGGTAATGACTAGGTCTAGGATATTGTTTCCCCTGGTGGGGGTGTGGATAAGTTTATCCAGGGCATTGGAATTTATGAATTCCAGAAAGCATTGAGTGAAGGAGTTAGTACATGAGTAGTTTTCCCATTTAATGGTGGGATAGTTGAAATTGCCCATTATTAGGGTGTTTGATAGAACCCTAATATTTTTCAGTATATCAAAAAAAGAGGACTGGGAATCCTGGGGCATGGTGGGGGATCTGTAGGAAGCTACAATTTGGATTGCAGTTTTGCCCAGAGTTAGTTGCACTTGGATAACCTCAGATGCATTATGCTGTGCAACTAGCCTGGAGGTGTGGTTATCCTTAATGAATATGGACACACCACCACCTTTGGTGTTCTGGTCCAGGTCAGATGGCCGAAAAGTGTGGTATGAGTTATAGCCTGGTGGTCTCTTGAGCCTTAAAACAGGTCTCAGTCACTGCACAGATATTGATGTTCTCCATTTTAAGGAGTGCCTCGAGTGAGTGCATTTTGAGATTTACACTTCTAACATTGAGTAGCATTACACTCAGTTTTTGCTTGTCTGTTCCTGTTACAGTGGTGAATTTGTCATTTGAACCTTGCCTAAAAAAGGCACTATAGGGGCAGTAAGACACTTAGCCAGTATCCAGAATCCTAGGCATGACAGGTGCAGGCCATCTTTGGCAAAACATCGTGGTCTGTCGATCATGTTGTCCCAGGAAGATAACAGATACTGGATCCCCTTAGAATGACACCAGAAGCTTAGCCATTTGTTGAAGTCAATCATTTTTTCCTTGTACTGCGGTATAATTCTGGGTGATGGCAGGATGCTACTCAGGGCTAGGGTCATACCTGCCTGGGATACAAGATCGGAGAGCTCTTCCATGTCTCTTTTCATGTAGTCCAGGGAGGTATGTCTCATGTCGTTCACACCAACATGGACAATGACGGAGTCATATCTGTACTTGTTGTGTAGTGACCCGGGTGCATGGGTTATGTGGCGGATTCTGTCTCCCGACAGGCAGCTGACTGTCACCTTCTACTTGTTTAGCCTGGTGAGTGGGACATCACTGTGCCTGACTATAGAGACACATATGACTAGTGTGTTGGTTACATTGTTTTGCTTTATGGGCTGCGGTTTATTGGCATACTGAGTCTGTGGGCTATGTGTCATTTTGGTTGTGTTGGGGGGGGGGTGGAGGCCGCTTGTGTTTCTGCTTTGGAGGTCTATGTTGCTTGAGCAGATTATTACTGAGAGCCTCCACAAATGTTTTTGTGTTTCTATGTGTGGATTTTGGTGGTGTTGGTTTAGTGGGACTATGTGATGAGTGTGGTGTAGTGCAAGTGTTTACCTTCTCCCCTTGACTGTCAAGTTCAGTCTTGGTTGGAGAGAGCTTTACCTCCAGTTTGGCTAGATACGTGCATCTCTCACAGGTTGTGGTGTTAGGTGGTAGGAAGAAAGGGTTGTCTGTGTACATGAGGCAATTGCTACATTGCCCCAAGGTGCCCAGACTCATCAGATACACAGGAGAGAACACTGGGAGCTGACCCTTGGACATGCCTGAATAAAAAACTACTTTCCTCTAGACAAGTGAGGAAAGTGAGTATAAGAGCTGTTTTTCCCTAAGCAAGTGAGGAAAGTACAACAACTGTTTTCCTCTAGGTAAAGAGGAAGGTTGAGTGTTGTAGTAATTTGTAGCTTATTTAGTGCTAACAACAAGTTCTGAACAAGTGCTGAGCACACATAAGCAAATTCAAGTGCTAAAACTAAGAATCTGTACCTGGATCTTGTGGTAGATAGGCTACCTAGTGCTTACCACTCCCACTGATAAGCTAGAAGGCTTCCCTCCAACATAGAAAGGCTTTGGGGCTCAGAAGCTTACAAGCAGTCCTGGATATAGCAAATCTGTATCTGGATTAGACTAGCTACAGGAAAGGTGGGAAACAAGCGCAAATGCTGGCTTTTAAAACCAGAAGGTTGAAAGAGATAGAACAATTGCCCAAATGGCCAAAAAAACTACAATTTCTGGGCCAGAAACCACTCTTGTGGTACATAGGCTACCTGGTGCTTACCATTCCCACTGATAAGCTAGAAGGCTTCCCTCCAACACAGAAAGGCTTGGGGGCTCAGAAGCTTACAGATAGTCCTGAATACAGCAAATCTGTATCTGGACTAGACTAGTTACAGGAAAGGTGGGAAACAAGTGCAAATGCAGGCTTTTAAACCAAAAAGTTGAAAGAGATGGAAAAACTGCCCAAACGGCGGCCAATAAACTAAAATTTCTGGGCCAGAAATCACTCTTGTGGTAGATAGGCCACTTAGTGCTTATCACTCCCACTGATAAGCTAGAAGGCTTCCCTCCAACACAGAAAGGCATTGGGGGCTCAGAAGCTTACAAACAGTCCTGGTTAAAGCACATCTGTATCTGGACTAGACTAGTTACAGGAAAAGCAGGAAACAGGCTTAGAATTTTTTTTTTTTGTAAAGTGGAAAGGGAGAAAGGAGAAACAGAAGATAATTCAAACTTAAGGACCTAAGTGGCTTGCCCTTCACAAATGTTCTCTCTGTATTAGGTAGAATGAGCTAGTGACACTAGACTGGAATATAGCTCTGACAGAGCTGAATGTATGTGACAAAGCATTTGGGAGCTGCTTCTGTCCATTAGTAGTACAGGGGACAGTCCTGGGATAAGGGTTCTATTTCCCATCAATAGATCCAAGTTGTGCTTAAGTATGGACAAACCTTTTGTTGATGGTGCAGATTAAGTTTATATCCCTAAACCAAGTATTTCTTATGCCATTTGACTTAGTGATATGCAGCAAAGCTATCAGTAATGGGTTGGAAGAAGCCTTGTGTGCCTGACGCAGGTCACCTCTTAGCAGTCTCTAGAATACTAAGTATAGTGACAGGGCCTTGAGTCAGTCCATATAGGACATGTTGTCGAAGCCTTGTATCTTTTTAGTAAGGTATCTCTGTGAGTGTTACATTTGTTGCATGCATCTGTATTGCCATAGGAGCTATGGCTGTTTATTATTTTAGTGAACAAGATATTCACGAGTATGTCTTATTGTTCAGAAAATGCATGTTTATAAAAACCTATTGTTAAAACACTTTATAAGTGAATTAGAAATATATTAACTTTTTTAAAGTGAATTACAGCAATATTTAAACACTTTCTTTGATTCTGGGCCTTTCTCTCTCCATTATTTTGGTTTTGTCCAGAATTCTTTGGTAAATAAGTTGAAAGGTCTGGATGGACTGCTTAGTTGAGACAGTGGGACAGGGTGAAGGAAAATGGCTGTATTACATGAAAATAAAGGAAACGGTCAGGATGGAAAGCTGCCTGAGTATGAACTTGGCTTGTGTCTTTGCAAAACTAAACAGCAATTTTGAATTGAATAAAAACAGCTTAATCTGTATCATTGTTAAAGGAGGTAACAAATGGAGTCCAGGGAATTACAGATCACTTAGTATAATGTGAGTGATAGGAAAAATGGTAGAAAAGATAATAACAGAAAAGTTTGGTGCATTTTTTTTTACTCAAATAATTTTTATTTTGAACATGAAATAATAAATAAATGCATTCTTATTACATTATAGTATCATATCACTTAATAAGTTAACTATATACAAATTTACATTCAGCCTGGCATATGAACATGATGAATATCAAGTTATACATAAGTAAATAAACTAAACTTACTAATTAATTATTTCAAGAGGAGATTGGATCCATTTGTAAAGTGTCAATCAATGTTAAAACTTTTTTCCAGGGATTGTTAGATAATGGCATAGGAAACATTCTTAGTTCTTTGGTTTTTATTTCCATTAAGGCCATCTTCTTCAACAAACACAGACATTCTTCACTGCTAGGTACAATAGTAGAGCACCAACTTTTAGTTATAGATTTCCTAGCTATAGCCAGTATTGTCCAGAGTACATAAAGATTATGTTTGCTTAAATAAAGACCTTCAGTTACATTCAATAATATTAAAGCTTTGGTCATCACAAATCTGTCTGTAAAAATCGCCCGCATAAAATTGTTAACATTTTCCCCAAAAGGTCTGATTTTTTTACACTCATAAAAATATGAGACCAATCAGCTTTATCAGTCTGTTGACATCTCCAACAAACCCCATTATTAGAAGGATTAACTTTTGAAATTTTGTCTGGAGTTAAGAAGGATCTATGTAGAAATTTCCAGGTAAATATTCTCCAATATTGAGAACAAGAGGTCAATTTTACTGAGAGTAATATGTCTGATTTATTTTCTGTGGTTAATTGAATTAAACATCCTTTAGTAATAAATTGCCAATATACAGGTTTGAGTAATGTTTTGTAATTTTTTATTAGATTATATAGGTATGAGGTAGTATTTTCTAGTTTCTCATTATTATAGAATATTCCAAACAATTTGATTATGAATTTAGGTGGAGTTGGAAACAAAGAGTTGTTGATTATCCTACATAGATTCTTGGAATATGTCAACACTTTCTGAAGTATCAACCATTCATGAGAGTTCAAATTATAAGTTGATATCGGATTCAGGCACCTAGGCGGTGCGACATCCACCTGTGAGACAGCTGGATGTGGACACATGGCAGGATGACAAATTAGCTGCAGTGACAAATGACTGTGGACAATTCCCTGTCAGAATTGAGGAAACCTCTACACCCTAACCACAGGTGGCACATACAAACCCCCACAATGAGACACTGTGCACCCCCTTAGAAGCCACCATGTGCAACTGTCAGTGGAACATGTGGCTGGCATGGCATGCCACGTGGGCATGAAAGTGGTACCATGTAACCTGTGTGCTGTGGGCAAAGCCTTTATTAATTGAATATGCAATGTGATGTGTCTAGTGCTTGGTGCGTACTAAACACAAATAGTATCAGAACTTGTAGAAATGTGCCACAGCACGGAGGAAATCCTGCACATCACTGTAGTCACACATGTTGTAAAATGTGCGTTAGGCGACGCTCCCTTACTAAAATAGCCTTCCTACGTGGTGGAACAGGCATCCCCCTCAGAAGAGATTCACATTGGGTATCAGTCAGGTTCTGCTCCTGCTGAAGAACATACAAAAGGTCAGCTAGCTGTACAGTAGGGCGTCCCAGTAATACCTTCAGCCGACGATGCCATGCCTCCACCTGTTTGTTACTCCATGGGAAGTCCATTTCTGACACATCAGACACATTCCAAAACCGCAAAGGGTATGACGATGGCATTCGTGTCTGTGCTGAACAGCGGGATGCATACTTGCATGATCAGCCTCGTACATAATGATGGTCTAGAAAAACACCAATTGGCTGAGCACATTATGGTAAGGAAGCCACAATGTCCAGAAATGCAGAGACAACATCATCCAATGGTAGGAATGCCAACGCTATTAGCTTGCGGATGGCAATTGAAAATGCAGTGTCCGTGCCATAGAGGGTGACAAGGTGATGATGCTGGATCTGATGCCAGATGATCTGTGCAAAATGGAATAGGCATCCCTTCAGAATACTCCTAGGGAATGCCTTCCAGCTGGCATGTATTGCTGCCTTCTCAAAAGCAGTCATAATATACTGTGGAGACAAAGTGAATCCCTGATCAGCAGCCATACCCTTCAGTACTTCCCACAAAGCGGTGTATGCAGACTCCGACTTCCGTGTCATGAGACAGTACACCAGGGGTACAATCCTTGTTGAGGTGGGGGTGCCAATACATCCATGTAATGTAAATAGTTGGTGACATATATCAGCCCGTGTGGGGAAGGTGCCATCTCCAAGAATGATGTCGGACCTGCACAAATCTGTCAAATTCTGTGTAGTTGTAAGTAGAACCAAGGAATCTGTCCCATCCATATCCGAACATCTATGGAGGATGAAACTGCCACTACGGAGTGGATACTGGCTGACATCAATATCCACAAGTGTTGCTGGAGGTGTAGCCATGGATGCCCGTGCCCGCTGCTGTACCCTGGTTATGCTACACCGAAGTATTGCACGACAAGGCATCTCCTGTAGTACGTTGTCATCTGCTGTGCCTAGGACACTCTGCATTACCAAGCTTGGCAATTCATTACCGGTTACTGCCCTCTGCCGCAGTTCTGCTCGCAGTGTAGCCACGTGGGCCATTGTTGCATCTGGGCCATGCTGGTGTGGCAGTGATTTCAGCAGTTCTTCCCCCTCTTCCTGGCGTACAGTGATGGCACATCCTCTGCACACCTTTACTCTCCACTCGATACATGCCCAGTACCATTTCGGTGGTGCTTCACATCCAAATGGTAGAGGTACCCCTCAACCACCAGCATTGGTTTACCATGTTGGCTGGACACTGTGGTGTATCTGTTGCCAAGCAGACCAGGGCTATACAGATACATAGATTCCAGCATGGTAGCAGCACTTGTTGATGGCCTCTCAGTATCCATTTCAGCCAGGCTAGCACAGTTGCCCTGTACAGCTGTGTACACTCCACCCATCTCTGACTGCCTCTCCGCTATAGTGTCACTGTTTGCAGTTAACGCAACCCTGGTGTTGCAATATGCTTGTACTCTGGTAGGTGTCTACAAAGCCTAGTTGCAGCACAGATTCTCACTGTACTGCACCAGCCCCCTTTAACTCCCAGTTCTTGCTGCTGGCCAATCAGGGTGTTGGGCCCAGTCTCAGTTTCAGTGGCAGAAGTTACATAGGGAGGTACCTGTGTGTTGCACCCTTGTCTGCCTACATGGGACTGCGTACTTGTGTACACCCCTATTGCAGGGACAAATGGATGGGTTTGGTTACACCTGCAGGACATACACTACCATGGTGTGGGTGGTGGGTTAATACTACTGTATGTCCTGCTACTGGGTTAGCAGTCCATGCTTGACCAGGTTGGCATGTTCCCACCTAACACTGCACCCAGGGCTCCACCAGGACAGGTACTGTTTGTTACAGGCATGCCTCTCATGTGAGGTGGTCCTATGCTAAAGCCCTCCTGCTGTGACATGATTCCTCCAAGTGCACAGACTGCTGTTTCATTAGGCTGTACTGTGTGTGGGGTATGGAGTCTGCAACTAGAGTGTATATCCCTTTAAGCTCTTAGCCTGACACATGACTTAGTGCTGTATGCACTGGTTCTCAGGGTTAGCTGTGCTGTGTTTTGGATTTTACTTCCTGCTTCTTTGGGACCGTTTGCTGTGTTTTTGTGTTCAACAGGGGCTGTGGAGGTAAGTGATACTGTTGTGTGTGTGTTTGCTGAACTTGTGTGGCACTACTGATGTGCCATTTGTCTTTTCGATCGGTTTCCCGTTGCCGGCCGTGTACACTGTCACTTGACAGCCTGCATTTACACTTTAGGGGCCGTCTGCGTTTGTCGGTTTTCCTACCGCTGTAGGTTTCCACAGCAGGTCTTTCGTTCGGCAGCACCGCTCTATGATCTAGTGGTGCTGCGGCCTTCTGGTTTCGGCAATGTAGCTCACGGGCATTTGTCTTGCGATCTACACGCCGGAACCCGTTGATATCATATATTGTATATCTAATACTTGTTGATTGTTTATGCAATGCAACCAACAAATCAATTTTCTCTGTTCCCAAGAAATGAATATGTCTCTATGAATTATATCTGGGAAGTTTTTAGTAATACTGAAGGGAATTAATGTTGTGAGCCAAAGCTTTAGATCCATGTTCATATTTATAAATTTTCTAAAGTAGTTAAATATACGATTTATTAGATTTGTTTTGGTTAGCATAGTTGTATTATATTGCAAATTTAGAATCAATGACTACCATATTCTATTATCTTCACCTCTACTAATAGTATTTTAAGTCATTTGTTTTCATTTATTATTATAGTTGTGTGTAAAATTTTCCACTTGGATGAATAACTGGAATTAATCCATTCAATCACAGTTTTAAGTACAGTAGCTCTAATCTAAGATTCAATATCCGGAAAATGTATTCCTCCCTGATCCCTCTGTCTAATATGATGGGGGTACACAATCTTATTTCTTTTAGGATACCATAAGAACTTTAGAAGTATTGCGTTTTTTTTCTTAAGATAGGTTTTTTCAAGAATTAACATAGTAGCTTGTACTATATACAAACTTTTGGGAAGAAGAACCATTTTGATCAGATGTAATCTATCTTCAAACACTATGAATAGGTTATTATATTTGAGCACTAGATTATCTATTGTATCTATGACCCTTTTATAGTTAATATTCATTATATTTTGTACATTCTCACTCAAAACTATCCCCAGGTATTTTAATGTTGCTACTTGTTCACCTATGATATGGTTCTTGTGCACTTGTATATCATTTTTTTTTTTAATAATAAATATTTAGATTTTTGGTTTTTAAAACGAAGTCCTGAGATCTTAGGAAATTTGTCTATCAAGATACCTAATTCATCTAAAACTTCTTTTGAGTTCAGTAATGTGAGAAGTATATCGTCAGCAAAGTGCATAATCTTAGAGTTATATTGTTCAAATATATTTATTCCTTTTATCTTTGGGTTATTTCATATTAAGATAGCCAATAACTCTATAGCTAATGCAAATAAGATAGGTGACATAGGACAACCCTGTTTAGTCCCTCTTGTAATTTGTATTGCCTCTGAAGTGAAAGGTCCTATTTTAATATAAGCTAAATTATTTTCATACATTATTTTAATGATTGTAATAAAAGAGGGAGGGAAGGAATATGCTTTAAGAATTTTAAGTAAATAATCCCAATTTAGGGAATCAAATACTTTTTCAATATCCAATCCAATTATTGATGCTTCTATATTTTCCTTATTTAAATAATCAATCAATGTCAGAATGCATTTCTGAAGGAAAAGACAGCATCAGAATCCAAACCGGCCTTACTGCAAAAAGAGTTGTCATTCAAACTTACTGTGCATTTATATGATTCCAAAGCAAAATGAGAAAGGACTGGTCAATGTGGCAAGTTTAGACATCAGTAATTTGTTTTATTTAGTGCCATGTTATTGTGTACCAGCTAAACTAAAAAAGGCAGAGAGTTAGGAAAGAAATTTAAAACACAAGTAAGGGAAGGATTGCAGGGAGAAGTCGAGAGTTGTTTGCAAATTTAAGATATCAGCGGCAAAGCCTGTGACCAGTGCAGTGAAACAAGGGTCATGCAGTCATATTCTTTGGGCAGTATAGTTATAACATACATTTGGAAGTGGATAAATCTTATACAGCTGTATTATTAAAAGGGAAGTATAGAGTTAGAATGAGGTTTAACATTAAGGTTTAGTTTAGGTTAATGAAACTTTTTACATTTTGATTTTAATAGCCTGGAGTTCTCTACAGCCCATGAAATATCAAGTAGTAGCAGGCTGGGGTGAACCTAGGACTGACCATAACCACAGCTCTGCATTAGTATAGACTCTAAACAGAACACTGGGTTTGTACTTTGTGGCACAGATTTGTAGGATGCTGGATGCTGTTGTCCATTGGTGAGCTCAATCCTGCACATTAGTCAGATCACATCTTACATAATTCACATATTTCTGGAGAGCTTTTAAGAGTATGGATGTGAAACTGCAGCAAAGTGTCCAGAAGATGGCTTCAAAGTTTACTATAGAATGAAAGAGAAGGGGAATTTACTGCACTTTGTAGTTGTAATATTTATTTTCCTTGAAAAGTTGGAGAGACAGAGAGCATGTAATAAGTGTGTATGAGGTAAACAATGGAAAATGCCAGTGGTTAGATTATAATGCACAAAAATAGGGGTGGGAGAAGGAATCAGTTGATGCAGTTGTGAATTCTCTTTAATTTTGATATGTGAAAACATTTCTTGGTGGCAGGGTCCATTGACTTATAGAACTAACTAGCTGCTGAACTGATGGTGGGTGTGGATCTATGGTGGATTGTGTCCAAAAATTCTTGGTTTTGAAATAGCTATTTGTACATATGCACACATACACATCTGTATACAAACATGTGCGTGCACACACACACACACACACACACACACACACACACACACACACACACACACACACACACACACACTTAGCACATCAGAATAGTAAATAAATTATCACCATTAACCTGCTATCCCCAGTGCTGTTGTGCTCTGTATTACTACTGACAAGCAGGCACATATTGTGCATAAGCCATTACAGCCCAGAAAAGGTCTGCAAACTACTTATATAGTGATGCACCATTGAAGTACAGGGGTTCAGCCTGTATATTTTAATAAAAAATGTCTCTGCAGTAAATCTCAACAAGAATCTTAAATGATAAAAATGACTGTATTCCTGTTCATTGACAATATTTAAATAAAAGGAAAACTAAACATTTTATTAACTTTCAGTTAATAGTGATAGACAAATGTGCACTGTATTTTAATCTTAATTATTCAATGTGCACATGAAGTGAGGTAATTTGATAGATTAGTCAAGTTTAGCAACAGCAGGGATGTCATACCAAACCAGCATAATGGCAAAATAGTGCAGTGATTAGCATTGCTGCCTCCCACTGCTTGGTTTTCTAGTTTGGTTCTTGATTTGGGTGCTTTCTATATAAGGACTGCATGTTTTCATAGGGTATATCTGGGAATTTTTTTAAAAGGATTTAGGATTTCCTGTCACCTGTAGGTGAATTGGCAGCCTTTCCAACTGCCATGCATGCCATTTGTAAGTAAGTGAGTGTTGGTGTGTGTTTGTATGTGTGATGTATGGGTGTGTGGAGTGGGTGCATTTCTGTCAATGCTTCCTGCAATAGTCTGTCATTTTGTGCATGCATTTCATATGGAAGACTGACCTGCTTTCCAGGACTAGCTTCTTTGTCGTGCACACATTATGGGCCAGGAAGGACTCTGGCTCTCCTCTCAGTCTGAATTGGATAAATGGGGTAAAACGAGAATGAACAAGTAAATCACTGTACTAAGAGCAGACTCAGTAACAAATCACAGTACTAAGAGTAAACTCAGTAATATAATTTATCGTATCATATAAAATTAATGTCAGTCATCATTCAAGGTGCTGTCTACTTACCCCCCACACCAAATCTCTGAAGTTCTTTAAGAGGTGTGTGAGAAAGTATATTTTTCTATCTTCTAATGTACATTTCTTTATAATGAAAATCAAATTGTTTATTATACACAATTTTTGGAATTATATTGATAATGTCATGGCAATGCATTTTTGGTTTCAGTGCTGTACCGTTCCTTCATCCCATACAGGACTGGTGCTCTGCTTTATCTTTGCTCTTTGTTTACTGGCAAAGGATATGACTCACCTGCAAATAAAAAAAAAGTAAAAAAAAGGCATTACAACATCTAGTGTCCAACAAACAGCTCACGTCCACAGCCAAAATACTGGTGTGTCTGAACGGCATAATATGTATGTCTGCATGGGATTTCATCATTTCATCAGTTCGCTGGTTTCCTTTCAAAATTAAAAGACATGTGGTTAAGTCTAATGTTGATCTTGTATATTTCCTGTAGGTTAGCGTATGTTGGCCCTGTATTTAACTTTGTCCTGCAATGAAATGCATCCATGTTCTGGGCTACCATGTCTTAATTTGTCAGTAAATAAATAAATACAATTATTCTACTTGTCTTTCAGATTTAAGCTGAAGTAAAGTTATGAAAGTTCTGTAATTTAATTTTAGTTCAGCTTTCTGAATTCAATTTAAAAGGTGCTACTGCACATAGAGTTTGTCATCTCTGTAATGTAAAAACAAACAACGAATGATTTCTGCCAGGTGAAGCACCTTCAAAGACAAAAATAGATGCACAAATGGAAAAACAAGAAGGTGCACCATGTACTGCAGAACATGAACAAAAATCTCTCCTCCAAATAGTAAAAACCACGTTTATTGTATAGACAATAAATAAATCGACTGCAGTGTTAGCGCTTTCGCGTTATAACAAACGCTTCATCAGACATAAAAATAGACAAAATACCTCCCCTTAAATACACATACTGATGTCACTTCCCATTCAAAACAGCAAATCAGAACACTGATATTCAACATGTATACATATACAAGTAAAAAACAGATAAAAGGATAAAAAACAAAAAATAAGAACATAGCAAGATACACTAACAATATAAACTAATGTCGAAGGGGTCTATTGGCTAAAAATGGCTTGAGGGTCACTCTGTCATTTAACCCAAACCTATGTGCTTGCAGTTTGAGTATCCACTTGGCTTCCCTTTCTTCAGTAAGGTTCCTTACATTACCCAATCGGCTAGTAACGGACACCAGTTCCAAAACCTGGAACTTAAAGCTATGGGAGCATCCTTGATCTAAAATGTGCTTAGCTAGGGCATTGGTGGTATTGCTCTTACCAATAGCATATAGATGCTCCCTGATTCATTCCCGTAGGGTTCTTGTTGTCATACCAACGTAAAAAACGCTGCAGGTCTGACAAACAGCAATATAGACTAAGTTGGTGGATCTACAATCTGCATAGTGTCTGAAACTATAGGAACGTCGTGTTATAGGATGTGTAAAGTTATCAGAGCTAGATATGTATTTGCATTGCATCTCTGTAATGTAACTAAATAACATATTATAAAAACAATCAATCCTCAAAGTCAAACAGCAGCAAAAATAAATAAAGGAACTATTTTCATGGATGTAGAAAACTACAATAAAAACTAAGAGATAGGAAAGACTTCTGAGCAGTACTATTTCTAAACTACTGTAAAAAAGTGTACATTGTACACTATGAATAAACTACTCAGCAGCTTGCATTATTATATAATAGTTTCCTGCCTGTTGTGTAGGAAGTATTCATATCAAGCTGCATCCCATTGCAAGTGAGGTCTTATTACATAATTATAAACAGCCTGACATGCCAAGGTACTTAACTAGAGAGACATCAAGGGAAGCAGTCTAAAATAGTTTTAAGCAGTAAACAGTATTCAAAACCAAAAAACAATCAAAAGTCTTCCTATCAGAATAATACATCTCTATTGAAAGTACAGTTGTGTAGATTTACCATAAATGTAGATGTTTGAGTGTATTCACTGTTGCAGTCATCACATTTGGGTTATCCCCGCCACTGTGCCCTCAGCCAGCCCGAATACCAGAGGCTTAGTATTTCTGCGTCAGTTGCTGTCACTTTAGGACTGACATCAGGTCATCAGTAGTGTAAAGTAACGCAGCTGACACCATTACATCAGTTTTTTTTGCCCTAACCTGTCAGGAGCCCTCAAGTAGGAAGCCAGGTTCTGGTGGAAGAACCCCACCAGTAGAAATTAAATGCCAATGTGTCTCTTGTAAGGAAGGAGAAGAAAGGGGGAAAGAGGGAGGGAAACCAGGACTGCAACTCGTGAATACACTTGAACATCTACATTTATGGTAAGTGTACACAACTGTACTATGTTCTTCATGTTTCACTGTTGCAGTCATCACATTTGGGTTAATTCTGAAAGCTGAAGAAATGGGTGGAAGCAGTCAAAGAAACTAGGGGATGGCTAGGATGCCCTGCAAGACTGTAGAGGCAAACCCTGCCCTGGATTTGGAGAAGAGAGGCAGGTGGTAATGTTTGGTAAAATTGTGAAGAGATGTCCAGGTGGCAATCTCCAGGATGTTCCTGGTGAGGACTCCTCTGAGGAAAGCTGCAGAGGTGGAGGCTGCTCTGGTGGAGTGAGTCCTGACCCTCTTTGGGGGAGGCTTTCCATGCTGTTTGTAGCAGAAATGGATGCAGTGTGCTATACATTTGGAAATGGTTTGTTTGGAGATGGCTTTGCCTTCTTTCTCTGTAGAAAAGCTAACCAGCAATTGATCTGACTTTCTGAAGGATTTAGTCCTGTCTAGATAGAATCTGAGCTGTCTGTGCACATCTAGAGAGGGCAGAATCCTTTCCCCCTTGTCCTGGGGATTAGAAAAAAAGGTGGGCAAATGAAAGGATGGTTTAGTTCTGAGGGATACCCTGTCAGCATGGAAGATAATGAAGGGTTCCACAGCCATGAGCGCTTGCAGCTCAGAGACTCTTCTGGCTGAAGTGATGGCCAGAAGTAATGCTGTTTTCCAGGAGAGAAATTTTAACTCTGCAGAAGAAGCTGGTTCAAAAGAGGGCATAGTGAGCTTTTCCAATACAAAGTTAAGTTCCCAAGCTGGAGTTGGTGCCCTTCTGGGTGGCCTCAAGTTGCTAGTCCCTCTTAGGAACTGTTTGATTAGGGGCTGTGAGAAAAAGGGCTTCTCAGTGGGGAAATGAGCAGAAATAGCAGAGACGTGAATTTTTATAGAGAAGAAAGAGAGACTACTGTGTAGTATGTCAGCTAAGTAATCCAGGATGAGAGGGAGGGAGGGCTGTGCCGTATTGGTTCCCTTATCCTGGATCTAGGTGCAGAATATTTTCCATTTGTCAGCATAAGACTTTCTAGTGCTAGAGCGTCTGGCCTCATGGATAACATCTAGAACCTGTTTACTGAGGTTGGCAGATTGATCCAGGGTTAGGGAATAAGGCAAGCTGCCAAACTGAGTGTCTGCAATTGGGGATGCATAAATTCCCCTTCCCTCTGTGTCAAGAGGTTTGGAATCTGAGGAAGGTGCCATGGTGGCAGTGGGGACAGGCTGCACAACAAGGTGTACCAGTGCTGACAAGGCCAGTCTGGAGCTATAAGAATTGTCCTTGGTTTTTCCTCTTTTATTTTGAGCAGAACCCTGGGGATGAAAGGTAGTGGAGGAAAGGCATAGACCGATAGATTGACCCACGGGGAGGACAGGGCATCCACTTTCCAAGCCATGCAGTGATGCTTCCTGGTGCAGAATTTGCTAGGCTGATGGTTGATGTGGGAGACAAAGAGGTCAACCTTCAGGGTGCCCCATTTCTAAGTTATTAGGGTGAAGATTCTTCTGTTGAGCTGCCACTCATGTGGGTCCAGATGATTTCTGTTTAATTGGTCTGCCAGAGAGTTGAGAGAGCCTGGTAGGAATTGTGCTAACAGGTGCAGTTGCATTGCAAAGGCTGTGTGCCAAAGGGTCATGGCCAGCCTGCATAGAGGGTAAGAGTGAGTCCCTCCCTGCTTGCTGATATACCACATCACAGTGGTGTTGTCTGTTTTGATCAGGAGACCCCTGGGGAGAGAAGGGGTTTGAAAGCTATCAAAGCATGCTGGACAGCATCATCCCTTTTTGGTTGATGTGCAGAGGGATTTGCTGCGGGCTCCATTGGCCCTGTATGCACCTGCCATCCAGGTGTGCACCCAAAGCATAGTCTGATGCATCTGTGGTGAGGGTCTGGGCAGTGGGGGTTGGTGAGAAAGGCAGTCCCTTGTTGTGGGAGTGTGCTGTTGCCACCAAAAAACATTTTCTAAGGCAAGGAATTATAGGTATAAGAGATTCTAGGTCTTGACAGTGTTGACACCAAAGACTTTTTAGGTACCATTGAAGTTTCCTCATATGCAGTCTGGCATATGGAATGAGTAGTATGCAATATGCCATGAACCCCAGAGCTTGCAGGATCTTTCTTGCAGATAACTGGGGCCTGGTGGCTAGTTGAGAGAAGTAGGCTGTCAGGAAAATTTGTTTTTCTGGTGTAAGGAATGCCATCTGGGATGCTGTGCCCAGGCTTGCTCCCAGGAAGATAGTTCTTTGGGTGGTCACCTGTTTGGATTTCTTTTCATTGATTGTGTACCCTAGGGAGGTTAGTAGGGTCTTTACAAATGCTAGATGTTTGAGCAGCTTTTCCTGGCTGTCTGCCTGAATAAGGCAGTCATCTAAGTATAGGTAAATCTGGATATTCCTTCGTCTGCAAAAGGCAATGGCCAGAGCCAAATATTTTGTGAAATCTCTGGGAGCAGTAGATAAGCCAAAGGGAAGTGCAGAGAACTGAAAGTGTTGAGATCCTGCCCTGAAACGGAGATATTTCCTGCATGATTCCCCGATAGGAATGTGGACATAGGTCTCTTTTATATCTAGGGTGGCTAGCCAATCATCCTTGGAGAACATAGGTAGCAGCTGCTGGAGGGTGAGCATTTTGAATTTTGGGATCACCAGGAAGGTGTTTAGAATGGGTAGACTGAGGATAGGGCACCAGGTGCCCTCTTTTCTGGGTACCAGAAAAAGTCTGGAGTAGAAACCTTGGCCTATCTGTTCTGCAGGAACATGCTCTACTGCCCTCATAGAAAGTAGGGAAAGGATTTGGTTTTGAGCCACTGCCACTAGTTTGAAGGTAGATCCAGAAACCCCTTTGGAGTTGTAGGGTGTGGAAGGAAAATTTGTATCCCTGAGACACTATGTTCAGAACCCAGTGGTCATTGGTAATGGTGGCTCAGGTGCTTGTGTGAAAGGAGACTTTTCCTACTAGGGGTAAGTGAGGGTGGGCAGAAGGAGGGGGAGGTGAGTCATTGTGAGTTCTTACCATAAGGGGTGGCTTAGAACTCCCTTGTTTTGAAGTGGAGGTAGTCCACTGCATAGATCTCTGCATTCCCTGTGGCTGCTGTCTGGGGGTGTCTGGTTCCCTGGGCCCTAGACTGGACTGGCTTAGTCGGACCAGGAAAGGACCAGTGTTTGGTGGGACAATGCCTTCTGAATCTGGGTGGATGGACCATAAGAAATCCTTAACTGTTTGCATAGATTTTGCTTTTTTTCCATCTTTTTTAAGAACTCTTCTACCTAAGTGCCAAATAAGTTGTCTGTGCAAGGGGGCATCCAACAATTTAGATTTGACATGGTCTGGCAGGGGCTGTTCCTTAAGCCATGCATGCTTTTTAATGACATATATAGTGACTACTGCCCTGCAAGAAACTTCTAGGGCATCAAAACCACAGTGCAAGGTGTGTTTAGTTACTTGACCTGCAGAATGCATTAACTCTTGTAATTCTTTAGATTCTGCCCAAGCAGGAAAGGAAGACATTTTTTGTTTAAAGAGTTCCAGGGTATGTTGCTGAAATTTTATCATATGGAACTAACAATTTAGTGCCCTGATAGCAAGAGTAGCTGAGGTGTATACTTTTTTAACCCATCTGTCTAGTGCTCTGGAATCCCTATCTGAGGGGTGGGATTCTTAGCGGAGGTTGCTTTAATTCCTTTAGACCCTTGAGAAATTACCTCAGGGTCAGCAAGAGGATTTTTAAAAAGAAATTTATGTGAGTCAGGGACTCTGTAATACCTATCTGGCTTTCTGGATGCAGGAGGGAGGGTGTCAGAAGTCAAGCTGGATTCCAGAGAAACATCCTCCACAACATCCAGGACTGGGGGGATGGCCAAGGTTCTGTGCAGTGGGAGATCTAGGAATTCCCTGAGTCTCTTTATAGACTGAGGGTAGTCTCAACTCTCCCATTGAAAATGCTCCCTTAAGGTATGCAGGGTTTCCCCAAAGGAGAAACCATCTGGGGGAGAGGCTGAAGGGATGGAATCCTCTGCATCAGAATCCTCATAAGTAGAGAGAGGTTGCATGTCTTCATATTCAGATGCGTCAGTGTCATCTGACTCTTGTTCAGACAAAACTACAAGGGACAGATCTCTTTTCCTTTTGGAGGGAGTAGCTTGGTTCCCCTGATTAGCATGATAAGGTCTTCTGCCATTTTAAGCATTTGAGATGGAGGCAAGGAAGCTGGTGCCTGAAATTGGGTCATTGATTTCTTGGGTGTGATTCGTACCCTGGGCCTAAAAAACTTGGTCATTTTTGAAAGAATGGTAGTCGCGAAAGAAGACGTCGATTTGTTTCAAGAATCGGTAGTGCAAAGGACTTCTTCAGAAGCCGGTGCCTGCTTGGCAGCTTCGGACCCATCCAAGGTAGAGACGACCACAGGATTCTTAGTCGAAGAAGAGTTTTGTGGCATACTGGACTCCGAAAGGGTCTTGGTAGAGGCCTGTGAATCTACAGAAGCGGGCATCAGGGGCTGCGAAAGTACCTCACTGAGGACCAGAGAACTGACAACTAGCTTAACAGAAGCATCATTGGTAGGTTTGGATCTATGCGGTCTGTCTCTGTCTTTACATTTTTTTGGAAGATCTGCTGTCGGAATTCGAGGACTGTAAGTGAAAATATCTGGCTACAATAAGGGCCCGATGATGGATAGTTCTGGCGTTGAACAAAGCACAGAAGTGACAACGATGGATGTCGTGGTCTGGGTCTAAACAAGTGACGCAGTAAGAATGGAAGTCTCGGTGTGGTATTTGCTTTCCACAGGTGAGACAATTATTAACTTTTTCTGACATCAGTTAGTGCAAGAAAAAAGGATCCCCAATGGGGTACTTAGCTTTAGAAGACTTCAACTTCAATTTGGTAGACAAAACTCAGGTAATGGCCGACTGGTACTTGTGCGAACTGCTTTGGGCTCCATGGCATGAAAGACTGATGTAATGGTGACAACTGCCTTACTTTATACTACTGACGACCTGACATCAGCCCTGAAGGAACAGCAACCAACACAAAAATACTAAGCCTCTGGTATTTGGGCTAGCCGAGGGCTACCCTGGCAGGGATAACCCAAATGTGATGACTGCAACAGTGAAACATGAAGAACATCAGCATTTAAGAGCACAAATACCTCGTGCTGGGGGTGTGAAAATATTAAGTATCTTTCAAAATATTATGAGAACTGATACACTTGCCTTCAAAACTGAATCTTTTTAAAATCAGTCATGTTATGTGCAGGCAATTTAATGTCTTATAAAGAGTGAACACCAGCATTACAGTATGATAGCCTGTTAAGCAATGTGCATGTTAACTTCATGTAAAGGTAACGCTTGATTAATTGTAAGGGGCTTAGTCCAGCTACTGTTTTAATGGTAAATGAAGAGCTTTCCTTTCAGCAATGGACACATCATCTCTTTTCCTACTTGTTTGCTACGTTTTGCAATAATACCTCATGTTAACAAATTCTGCCCTTGTGAGTTTGAAGGAGATATTCATACTCCCATTATTCACACATGCATAAGAACAATCAGTGAAAAATATCACATTGGCTATAAGCAAATTGACTTGGTTTGAACTAATGGAGTTGATTATGGAAAATATCACTCCTGGCCCAAAATGTCCAAAACAGATTTGTCTGTCTTCAATGGCATAAACTGTATTAAAGCTGGAGCAGTTGTGTGTGTGGCAGAAGCCATACATACATAAAGTACTCATTTATTTTGGCTACTTTCATTAGTCAGAAATATTATACAGAGGCTTCTTGGAACTATCTTCCCCTCAAGCAATCCAGGAAAAGTAAAAATAGGCTAAAATAGTTTTTCAGATCAGAATCAGAATCACTTCTAATACCAATACCCACAATGATACCAATAGCTACTCTGATATATCATCTAGCCTACTGAACCCAAACTTCCTCTAGCTTATTAAGTACAAAATTCTACATTATTCCAGTAACAGTAAATATAATTATCTAATAAAAATGAAGCCAATATTACCAATAATGAAACTGAACTGTTACTCCATAATCTCAGGCTTATGTCAATGTGGAGATATTTACCTAAACCCAGGACCTCTTCCCCTTCAAACAGCAATAATAAACCCACTCCCAACTCACTGTTTCTAGCCACGCTCAACATATATAGCATGCATAACAAAATAACAGATCTCCATGCATGGCTAACACAATGCAATTCTGACATACTAGCTATTACCGAAACTTGGTTAAAACCACATAGGCAGGATGTGGAACTACTCCCACCAGGATATAGCATAATGAGGTCTGGTAGAACCCATAAAAGAGCAGGTGGTGTAGCTTTAATTTACCCATCTTGATATACTATTACCCCTTACAGTAGATCCATCCCAACATTCAGCAATGCTGAAATCCTCATTGCCTTCCTAAAACTAAACAAAAATAAACAACTCTGTATTGCAGCATTATATATTCTCTCTGGTCAAAACTTGACTACATTTGGAAATATCCTGTCTTGGAGGTCCCAGAATATATGTAATGAAACTATCATTATGGGTGATGTAAATATCAATTAACAGAGCTTAATCTCTAACTTTTTTCCTAACAGTCTTAATTTATCAGGCTACACACAACATATCACAACCCCCAACAATAATTCATACAAGTCGTAACAAAAACTCCGTTCTTGATTGAATTCTAGTCACAGAAGACAAAAATTACTCTAACTCAGGCACACTCTGATGTGGTTTCATTTCAGAATCCTGAACTACTGAAATATCAAACTTCAGTAGCTCAACACCGAAGTGTTGAATCTGCACTTGCGTGAAAGTGCAGAATGCCGAATGCAGAAATTCCAAATGTGGAAATATCAAATCCGCGGTTGTGGAGGCACATATGTGACGTGGGATTCCCTGCATTCGAGATGTTGGTCTGGTATGTGGATGTAGCTGGAGATTCAGGTAAGTGATGTTTTACTAGTATTTTTGTGTAGGATTTTTAGTGTGTGTGAGTGTGTGTGGAGTTCTGAGGTGTGCATTAGAGTAGGTAGGTAAGATTGTGTGTGTGTGTTGAGTGTACTGGTATTTGTACATATGTGATGTGTGTCTGTGCAAGGGGAGGATAGAATGTGTAGTGGTGTTTTTTGTGTGTTTGTGTTTTTAGTGTGACCTCGGAGTTAGTATATATAAGTAGCGGGGGGAGGGTTATATGTAGGGTCTGCACATGTGTTTGTTTTGTTGTGTTTGTGTGTGCTGTGTTGGTTTGTAGTGAAGGGATGAAGGTGTATGTGTGATTGTTTGTGTGTGGAGTGTGTACGTGGGTAGTCGCGATTTTGAATTTTGAGCTTTTGGGGTTTCGGATTTTTAAGTATTTTGGGATTGTAAAGTGACACCTCCCATGCACATTAAGTGACCACTTACCAGCATACAACCACAGAACCATTTCCCATCAATCAAAAAGCCATCAATATAAAACATTACACAAACTCTCCAATTTTAGTCAACTCGCTTTGTCAATATATTTAAATCCATAAACTGGACAATCTTAAAGACATTCCTTAGACATAGATGTTAACTATTTCAACCAAATATTCTTAAACACTCTCAATAACCTCACCCCACTCCACACAAAGTGAATCAAAGTCAACCATCAACCTTGACTCACAGAAAACACAAAACAATTTCTACAAAAAAGGGACAAAGCCTGTAAAGACTATCAGAGAAATAAAAATGATGCAGCTATTCAAAAATATAGGCAACTATGTAACCAAGCAAAGAAGCTTATAATTTCAGACAACAACAATACTTCATTCAGCAATTATCCGATCACATAAACAACCCTAAAAAGTTCTGGTCCCCTATTTCCACAATGCTTACCCCAAATAAAAAACACAATGCTGTGACAGGCACAGACAAATCCCCACTGCAAATAGCTGAAATGTTCAATACTCATTTAATAGAAAGTATAGAACATTTGGTTAATAATCCTAGCAAATCCCAGACTACAAACTTTACAAATATTGCCAACCTGACTCCGCCAGCCCAAAAAGCAAATTCCAATCAAACAACTTTCTCTACATCCTCTTCCTAAACTACTCCAACTCCACCACCAAATCAAACATCCCTTATACTGCAACCAGCATCCACAAACTACATATGACATTTACTACAAAAAGGAAGACCCAACTCCCTCTCTAATGGCAATCTCCTAGCTGAAGATTTAAAATTAACAGCTGATGCTATAGCCTACCCAGTTAGCATTCTCATGAACAGATCTATCTCAGAATCCTATATCCCACTAATATGGAAAAAAGCAATAGTCACTCCCCTACATATTGTGGCAAAATCAAAGGAACTGTCCAATTATCATCCTATCTCAGTCCTATCCCCACCTCATAAATTTTAGAAAAATATATACATAGGCAACTTTTTCATTACCTCATTAACAATACACTACTTACACCCACCCAACATGGCTTCAGACCATCACACAGTACAACAATGACCCTAATATCCTTTATTGACATAGTCAATAGAGCTAGGAATGTAGGCCATCCAACATCAGCAATATTCGAAACAGTGTCACACCAAAAAGCTTTGCAGGAACTATCTAATCTAAAACATGAAAACTATGCCCTAAAATGGTTCTCTAGCTACTAGCTATCAAAACAACAGTGTGTAAAATAGCAAACCTCCCATTCACAATGTCTTCCCAATAAGACAGGAGTTCCCTCAGGGCTCCAGCCTTGGGCCCCTTCTTTTCAATATCTTTACAAACAACCTACAAACTGCCTTCAGCCAAAGTACCATAATTCAATATGAAGACATTTCAACTATCATATCCTCCACAAATAATATAACTCAACTAAAACAAACTACACAAACTGCCTTCACATCCATTGAAACCTGGTTCAACAATGCTTCTCTCTTGCTAATCCCAAACAAAACAAAACTACTTCTTTTCACGCCTAAACCTACCACTCTGACATTAAAATATATTCCCTCAGCAACACAGAAGTAGAAATGGTTCCCCGTGCAAAACTATTAGGAGTCACAATAGGCAACAGATTGACCTTTGAACTGCATATCCAAAATACCACCAAAAAATAGGAATGCTATATAGGAACAAAAACTTTATGAACCCAGACACAAAAAGAACATTAGGCTCCACATACCTCCTGCCCTCCTTACTATATGGTGCCCCTACACTAACTAACCTCTGAACTTCATTAATAAACAAATTGGAATCCTGCTACAATAAAATTGCCAGATCTGCAACAGGCCTAGCTTTTCAAACACATAACTGCATTGCTCTTACTTGCCTTAACTGGCTTAATCTATCCCAGCATCTCAACTACAAGCAATTAACCATGGCCCGTAAAATAATCTATAATCCAGAAAAATGTCCTTTCCATAAATTGTGTTTTTCAAATTTATAATCCCAGTTGTTCCCTATGTTGCAAAGACAAACAATTATTAACACTATATAAGCCAAATAAAGCCATAGGACAATCTCTTTACTCCTACTCAGTAACCAGGCTATAGATTACACTATCACTTGACATCAGATCCACACTAAATCACAGAAAATTTTAATTCAAGTTAAAATAACTACTATTTCAGTCATGCAATTGTCCCTGTAAAAAAAAAATCAAACAAATAAATCATACAATAAGCCCAACACTCACCACTTTTCCCTACTCCCTTAGCCTTCCTGAAGACATTGGAGGATATGAATGTCTCACCAAACACCATCATATTGGGAGACTTCAACTACCCTAACATAGACTGGGTGCATTATTCTAGCCCTAACACCCTAGCCCAAAGGTTCCTGGAATTCATAAATTCAAATGCAATGGAACAGCTAGTCACCTCTCCCACAAGGGGAGATAATATACTATACCTGATCATCACAAACATGGGGACAAAGTGCTCCACACCGGAAGTATACCCCTCACCCAACACAAAAGACTACAGTGAAAAACTTCTCAAAAGCCGACTTTACACTTCTTAAGACTGAGATGGTATCCTTTAAGCCCACTGGGCCAGTGGAAACCACATCCCACAATGCTGAATCCTTCACAAATGCTTTCTACGGACATCTCCAAGAATGCATGGATCATGCAATCCCAAATAAAACCAAGACCCTCTCCACCAAGGGCAGGCGTCCTGTTTGGTGGACCCCAGCCATAAACAAATTGTATAACAAAAGAAGGAAGCTACTGCACGACAGAGCAAAATCCCATAAAGAGAAGGCATCTCTGATCAGCACTAGTAGAAAGCTACGTTCTCTCATAAAAGCATCAAAGGCCAACTTTGAGAGAAAAATCGCTATGGACACTAAAGATAACCACAAGGCCTTCTTCGGCTATGTTAGAAACCTGGGCGGAAACCCTCAGATATGCTCAGAGTTAGTTCACAATGACAAAAAATACACTGAACCCACAGATATTGCCAGACAGGTTCAGTGCAAATTTCTCCCCTCCCTCACCGCCAAAAGAAGAAATACTTATGCCAGCTGAATGTAACCTCCCTGTCATCTCAGATGTCCAGGTGAGAACCGTCCTCAACAAAGCTAAAAACACAGCATCAATGGGACCTGACAGTATCCCAGGTTGCGTGCTATGTGAACTCCAAGAGGAGCTAAACCCGCACATAAAAATGCTATTTAACCTTAGCCTTACTACAGGATATGTACCTGAACAGTAGCGTACAGCAACAGTGGTCCCACTCCACAAAGGAGGCACCTCTATAGACCCTGGAAACTACTGCCTGGTCTGCAAAGCTATGGAAAGAATCATTATGGAACTCATAAACAGAGACATTGGGGACCTACAGACACTTGATCCCACCCAGTTCGGCTTTGTAAAGGGCAGATCCTTCCTTTTGAACCTGGTTGACTTTTTTGAAACAGTCACTAGAGCCATTGACAAGGGCAAAGCAGTCCATACAGCCTACCTGGACTTGGCTAAAGCCTTCGACACAATACCCCACTCAGGCATAATAGACAAGCTCAACAGCTTAAATGTAAATCCATATGTCACAAGATGGGTTGCAAACTGGCTAAAGGATAGAACCCATAAAGTCAAAATTGCTGGAGCCATGTCAGACTCAAAGCAAGTCACAAGTGGTGTCCCACAGGGCTCTGTCCTGGGACCCCTCTTGTTCGGCATTTATTTCTCAGATGTGAAAGCAAACATGGGAGGGTTGTGGCTGACAAAGTTTGCAGATGACTGCAAACTAGGCGCCATAGTCGATACACCAGCTGACACATACATCCTACAGAAAGGCCTCACTGAAACAGACAACTGGTGCCGGAGTCATGGCCTTAAACTAAATGCCAAAAATGTATAGTCATCCCCTTTGGGAAAAACAAAGTACCCATAAATTATCACATAGACAGTAACCCACTGAGTACGGAAAAAGTAATCAGAGACCTGGGGACCGAAGTCGATAGTGACCTCTCATTTGACACCCACGTTGCCAAAGTGGTTAGAAATACTTTCTACCTTGCCCACCTTATCATGAAGGGATTCACATCCAGATCAAAGGAGGTCATTGTACCCCTATACTCCTCCCTTATCAGGCCCATGATTGAGTACAATGCCCCATTTGGTATGTACCTCACCCGGCACTTGCAACAGCTGGAGAGACCCCAAAAGTACCTCACCAAGAGGATCAAGGGTCTCCAACATATGTCATATGCTGCCAGACTAAAGAAACTCCAGCTCTATTCAGTAGCATACCGCCTACTCAGAGGTGATCTGTGCCTGACGTACAAGGCCATGTCCAATCAGGAATTGATGGACATGCTCCACCTCAAAAAATCCAAATCCATCAGAACCACAAGAGCTAAAGATCTAAACCTCAGCACAAATATGAATAGGACATGCTGGAGGGACAGATTCGTGACTCAGAGGCTTCCCATGCTCTGGAACAGAATCCCAGTTCATGTTAGACAGAGCCCCTCACTGACTCCCTTCAAGAGAAATCTTGACGATTGGATGGGAGATCATAGGTTTACCCCGGGGGTCATCTCTGTGTCACTACTAGACAGAGGCACAGTAAACTAATTCTATTATGTAAGGGGGTCTTCACTGTGTCACTACTAGACAGAGGCACAGTATTCTAAATCTATTCTGTACACTTTTGTACCATTACATGGGGTGGCGAAAGCCACATCACTATGGCTAGGCTTATAAATGCCCCAGGGCAGATAGCCTAGTACTAAACTATGAAACTATTATAAGTATCTCATCTATACTCCATTTCATTTATTTTGCATTTCAGTCCCCTTTCATTAGCTGAAGTTTTTGTTCAGTCTACCTCCAATGCTACAGTATCTGCATACAGCAGCAGCTTTGTTGTTCCATCTCCTCTGACCTGTTTTTTAATGTCATTCGTCACTAATATGTTTAGTAGTGGTGTCAGAACTGAACCCTGATGCCCACAGACTCCCAGCTGGAATTCATTCTGTGAGTCTGAACACTGTACATACTTGTACATATAACACATTCCTCTCCACACACTATCTTCTTCATCCACACAGTCTCTCACTACCTCATACTACTGTCTCTATATTCTTCCCATACTGTCTAATCCAGCCACACAGACTCTCTCTCACCTAACCCTAACCCAGTAATCCCCTCTTTCTCCTCTTTCCCCCCACTCAGCTCCCTAGCCTCACTCCCAGCTTAGTGATCTTTTTCCCCCCTCCCTAGGCTTGTGTCCTGCTTCATGTATGCTAAACCCTCCTCCATAGCCTTGTGCATAAAAGAAAGAATATATAGACTTATTCCTAGATAAACTTAGCTCTGTCCTCCTGCAAACCCTTTCACTGATTGTTTCTTTCAATCACCCTGCCTCTTCCACGACGGTGCTACCCCACTCCGTTCGCCCTCGCTACCGCTCAGGCTCACTTCTCTCCCCTACCCTACCCCCATTCTCACCCACCCCTAGATCACTTAAACTTATAGCTAAACACCATACCCACCAGCAATTCACACCTTCACAATTATCCAGTTACAGCCCAGCAATCAACTACAACATAAACTATAACCACCACACCCTTATTAACGCACCTGAGCATATCACCTAGTGCACACACACTAGTACACTCCCTAAATAGAAATTATCCTCACCAAATCTAATAACATGTACAGGTTGAAAAAAACCCTTCACCTACAAATGCTACTCTACCCATCAACTATCTCCATCCTACTTCTACTCTCTATACTCTCCTCCTACCACACCCAACTACATATCACTTTTCCACCCCCATGGCAAACAGAACCCACAGCTAACCACACACTACTAAAAACCTTTCTCATACCAAACCACAACACTACCTCCTTTCAAACTCCATCCCTCTTTTACAATAAGTTATCAGTCAAAACTAACCCTCACACCTCACACAAGCTATCTAAAATTCTTGATAAATTAGCCAAACTCTACCTAAACCTACTGCAAAAACTCTCCTGCTGTGGAGACATACACCCAAACCCTGGTCCCATCCCAACAGAAAAAGCCTAAATACAGTTACCAAATCCCCACTTTTACAAACCCAAATCATCTCTCCTTTTTCTAAATATAAATGTTAGAAGCGTACTGAACAAAATTCATGACCTGCATGCCTTATTAGCCTTGTATAAACCTGACATTGTGGTATTAACTGAAACATGGCTCAAACCTGATCACCACAATAATGAGATCATAGCCCCGGGTTATGATATAATACGTAGAGACAGAATAGGGAAAAAGGGTGGAGGGGTTGCAATTCTATTAAAAAATCACCTCACCCTAGAACTAGTTGAGCATAATAACGAAGAATTCAACAAGATAGAACTTATCCTTGATAAACTTAAACTAAACACAAACAAACATATACTCATTGCAGGTGCCTACCTCCCACCAGGTAATAACATTCCTATAATGGAAAACCTGTTAAATTGGTTCTCACACTCCCTCCCCTATGAAACCACACTACTAGGTGACTTTAACATTGACTAGATCAACTGCTGCAAACACCATCCTTCAGATCACATCAACCTCCATGGGTTAACCCAAATAATTACTACCCCCACCAGAATTGACAAAACAACTAAACATCAATCCATTTTGGATTGGATTCTGGTATCCCACCCCGCTCTTGTACAACAATCAGGCTGTTTTCCTGATAGTCTAAGTGACCATCAACCCACCTACCTAATCAGGAACAGATCCCACCATCTCCCCAACCTACCTATTCTTAGAGTAATATGTAATAAATGAAACTTCATAACCAATGACTTTAATAAGGCACTAAGTTGTTGCAACTGGTTCCCCCTCAAGCACCTACCTCTCAATGAAGCAGTACAGTATTTTAACTCGACCTTCCTACAAATCCTAGACTATCACGCACCCTCTAGAACTATTAGGCCAACAACATACCATGCCCCATGGCTAACCAAAGAGACAAAAAGTACAATGAAAGAAAGGGACAAAATCTGGATTGCATCACATAAAGATAAAAACACTACCCTAAGGCAAAAGTACATAGAACTACGTAATAAAGCCAAAAGGCTAATTAAACTTGACAAGTCCAACTATTATAAAAAACTACAAGATACATATACCCATAACCCCAAAAATTATGGGCCTCCATAAACACCTTACTACACCCTGGGAAAGCATCCACCCCTACCCCTGTGTTACCAAATAGCCAGGACAATATCCCAACACAATTTAATAAATTCTTCACAGAAACAGTAGAAAATCTAGCTAATACCCATAAAAATAATGGCACTCCAACACAATCATCCACTACAACCGACAGTAATACAAAAAAACCATGCCTCTAGCTTTTCCCTTCATCCAGTGTCCACTCAAATGATTTCAAACCTCCTTAAGAAACTAAAACCAACCACACTAGCAGCTGATAAACTTCCTGCAGATTTCCTTCAAATATCAGCAGAGGCCATATCATACCCAGTGTCAATTCTCATAAATAGGTCAATTTCTGAACACAAAGTATCTACCCTTTGGAAATCATCCCACATTGTTCCTCTGCACAAAGGGGGCAACTCCTTAGAGCTGACCAACTATCACCCTATAGCCATACTATCACCCTTTTCGAAAATTTTAGAAAGAGTTGTTTTTTTTTTCCATGCCTTCTTCATAGGTTAATACTAAGCTAGCTGCTCTTGCGAGCCATTTTAAGCTTAGCCAATTATCCCTTGGGAGACTCCACTCTCCCAACCCCTAACTTATGCAGTATCTCCAACAAAACAAATTACTATCCAATTCCCAACATGGCTTTAGACCCTCCCATAGTACAACCACCGCTCTTCTGTCTTACACCAATACAGTCAACCACTACAGAAACAAAGGTCTTTTCGTATCATCCATTTTCCTGGACTTACCAAAAGCCTTTGACATGGTTAATCACAATATGCTCCTCAAAGCTCTATCTAGACTAAACATATGCTCCTCCACTATACTATGGTTCAACAGTTACCTATCAGAATGCCAACAAGCAGTCCTCTGGCAAGAAAAGCTGTCCCCCCTCTTACCAGTATCCATAGGAGTCCCCCAAGGATCAATCCTTGGCCCACTGTTGTTCTCTCTTTTCACTAATGACATCTCCTCTTCCCTGCCCACTGCCTCAGTAGTACAATATGCTGATGACACCACCATAATATGTGCTGCCCCCAACATAATGGAACTACATACCCTTACCCAAAATAAATTTACTCTAGCCAAAACCTGGTTTTCTAACATACAATTACTTCTAAATCCTAAGAAAACAAATCTAATCCTATTTACCCCTGGCAGATCATCTAACCCAAACTATAGCCTCATCATAAACTCAAAAAATAATATTCAAATCACGCCAACCAAGAACACAAAACTACTAGGAGTAGAGATTGATAATCACCTGAAATTTGATATCCATATAGCACAAACCATCAAAAAAGTGAACAGAAAATTAGGACTCCTCTATAGAAATAAAAAGTTCATGACTAAACAGACCAAAGCTACTATTGCTAGAACCCACCTCCTCTCTATCCTTCTTTATGCCTCCCCTATCCTACCTAATCTTCACCTTACTGAACTTTGCAAAATGGAATCATGTTACAACAAGATTGCTAAGTTTGCTACAGACTCCACAAATAGGTCCCATCATTGTCATTCCCTAATGCAACTCAAGTGGCTGGAGCTTCCTCAGCTACTACAACTTAATCAAGGCACAGTAGCACATAAACTCTACTACTACCCTGAGAAAACACCGGCACTCCAGCTACTAATTCAGCCCAACAACTCCTCTAGAGCCCTAATATCCAGCAGCCAAAACCTCATTCATGTAATCAGACATAAAAATGAAGCAGGAAAATCTCTCTTTGCCTGCACAATAGCCCAAAATTGGAACTCACTCCCAAGCCACATAACTACAACTTCTTTGAGTACCCAATTCAAACACCTCCTGAAATCCCATTATTCAAACAATTGGCTCTGCTCTTGCTACCCCCCAAGGTAAACAATAACCTTGCACAGTTGCAAGGATTCTACTTCTCTCTGACATTTTCCTTACATAGCTCTACTAATATCCTTGCTTTTCATCCAAACTCAGCATCATTACATTAGGATAAAACATACTATCACCTGTTCACTACAATACTAAACTCTGTACCTGATATAGGCTATAATCTGTACCTGAGAAAGGTATAAACCTTATCAGAGAACTTCATATTCTCATCTCAGTCTTACTTCAATACCTGTGTTCTTGATGTGTGGATATCAACATATATATATATATATATATATATATATGTATATATATATATATATATATATATATATATATATATATATATATATATACATATATATATATAATATGTATGTATATATGTATCTATGTCTCTACAAATGCTAATTGTGAATGAGAATATAAAAAAAAAATGTTCTTGTTAATTTTCTACTACTTTTTACTTCTAACATATACTGTGGAATTTTCATTTTTGTACTACATAATGTAACACCTAAATTTGTTCTTAAAACTTGCTTAGAACTGTATAATTACTAAGAGTGTAACATGGAGCTTTTCTCCCCAGGCCTCCACTGAAAATGGACCTGTGTCCAGTCGGACCCTCCCGGTTAACAAATGTAAAATAAAATAAAATAAATAAATAAATAAAAATTGTGTCATTGGGTCCTTGTACATTTCTTGCACTAACTCTACCAGTGTTTTTGGGACTTTGAACCATCACAGGATTGCCTAAATCCGCTTTTTTGGATCTTTTTGTATGCTTTCATCAAGTCTAGCAATGGCCTTTGGACTTTTTCCTCCTTTTTAGCTTCTTTTCAGCTATTTGTTTCATGACAAACATTGGATTAGTTTCAGTGTATAAAGCCACACAATAAATGTGTCAGGTCATAAAATTTATGCCCCCGGTACATGGTTCCCTGGCATAAGTAAAAGAGGGTTCTCAACCCACTTATCAGTAGTAAATGCCCATTTCTGACAGCATTAATTAACATGACCAAATCATCTAGAGACAATTTTTACACCCTTGAGTGGCTAGCCCTGACACAGTACTTAGCCAGTAATCCATGTTCTTCCATTTAGAGAATAGTGTGCATTGATGGCCAAAGTTGATTATTTATACAACTCTTTCCATAAAGGGCACTGTCAAGAGTCTCTGCTGCTGCCCCGCTCCCATTCTTGAGTGACTATGAGGTAGAAACCCCAGCATGTTTTTGGGTTCAGCACTCATCAAGGTTGCGCTTGAAGAATGTCAGCAAGGTACTATGTTTGACATGTATAGGTAGTCTATTCCAGAGATGGGGCAGTCTTTGAGAGGCAAACTTGTCTCTTCAGCAGGTTTTGTTGATGTTGCATATTAGATTTAGGCATTTTGAGCAGGTCATATGCGAGGAGTTAGACTCACGGATATGGAGCATCTCTAGTACTGCAGGGTCCGATATTGCCTTGTAGATGAGACACAGATCACCTCTGAGCAATATGTATACTGAGTAGAGTGATAGTGTTTTGTGCCTGTCTGTATAGGATGGGTGTTGGATTCTTTTTGTGAGGTATTTCTGTGGCCCTTCAAGTTGGTGTACATGCTTGGAGAGGTACATACCAAACGAGGCATTCTACTCAATTATTGGCCTAACGAGGAAGGAGTACGGAGAGGTAATAACCTCCTTTTTCCAGATGCAATCCATTTCCTTATGAGATGAGCCAAGTAAAAGACTTTTATGACCACTGCCACTACATGATGGTCAAATGTGAGATTATTGTCAACCTGAGTACCTAGGTCTCCCACCACAGGTTGTGCGCTTAGGGGTTTGCCGTTAATGTTGTAATCAGTAGGGGCCGTGTTTTTTCAAATGGTATGATAATACATTTTTTTGCATTTAACTTAAGGCCATGACTTTAACACCAGACATTTGTTGTTGTGAGACCCTCTTTCAGTATGTTAACATCATTTGGGGAGTCAATGATAGCACCCAACTTACAGTCATCCACAAACTTGGTCAGCCACAGACTTTTTGTCTTTGTCTGGACCTGGGAGAAGTAGATGCCAAACAGTAAGGGTCTCAGGACAGATCTAGTGACAGGTCTGCTTTTGGAGGTGGAGGCACCTATTTTGACATTGTGGGTCCTATCGGTGAGCCAGTTGGCCACCCACCTGATGAGATATGGATTTTCTCTGAGTTGTGTTAGCTTTTTGATGATGCCTGAGTGGGAGATTGTATCAAAGGCCTTGACCAGGTTCAGGGTGAGCTGTATGTACTGACTTTCCTTCATCCAGGGCCTTGTAGACAGTCTCAAAGAAGTCAACCAGGTTCAACAGGCAAGATCTGCCCTTGATGAATCTGAACTGAGTGGGGTCAAGTGCTTGGAGATTGCCTATGTCCTTGTTTATGAAATCATAATAATATGGTCCATGGCTTTACAGATCAGATTTGTCAAGCTAATGTGGCGACAGTTTCCAAGGTCAGTAGTGGCACCACCTTTATGCAAAGGGATGACAATGGCAGTTCTCCACTCTGCTGGAATGAAGCCTGTACTTAGGTTGTGGTTGAATAGGGTGCTCAATTGTGAAGCTAGTTCTTGCTGGAGATGGTGCAGAATACAGCCTGGGATACTATCAGGTCCCATGGAAGCTGTGTTCTTTGCTTTGGATAAGGCCTTTAACACTTGATCTACAGATATGTGAGGTGCTGGATAAGTATCGAGGATGTCAAATGGGCCTTTGGGGGAGATAAGATGGTGAAGTTTGTGCTGAACCTATCTGCTAGCAGGTTGGCTAAGTCAACAGGATCAGTGTAAGTGGTACCATTAAGTACTAATGCGGAACAAACCTGGGTTTTGCCACGGAGGCTCCTGATGTAATATTAATTATCTCAGACTTTTCTAGTGTCGGGTATCATAGTGATCCTTGTCTTACCTATAGGCTACAGGTATGACTATACTTGATGCTTTACATCACCTTCCATTCTTTTGTCTTTTGCTCTGCACTTTTTTGTCTCATTCACTTCCATATGGCTACTGACATTCTCTCAGAAGCAGATTTTCTCCTTGTCTTGTACTATCTCTACCTCACTATGCAAGACAGTCTGTTCATCTGAGAGAAACGTGCATTCCTTTGATGATTTTTTTGCTTTCAAAGTAAATAAATAATAAATGCCATTTTTTAAACACATACGAAACCAAGAAACATATTTGCTATACTTCATTTATTATGTGTATCTATTGCAAAGCAGGTGGCATTTTTACACATCATTCACCATCTAAATATTTTATGCTAATACTATGTATGTGCACTGATAGTCACTGTCTGATCACCACACTCATATATGTGAAGCCCTAGTCTGACGTTTGTTAGCTTTTTTATTAGCATTCAGTACAGAACAGCTTATTACATTATAGGATCATAGGAGGTTACTAGGCTAATGGCCCTACAGCCTTTTTCAGCCTAGCAATTCATGCCCCCAATTTTTCCAGTTATCAGTGTGTACATACTAGAAAAGCTTTGGTTTATGCCTGTGACTTTAGGGCATTTACAAACTGCCTAAACATTTATTCATAGTAGATGTTGATTGAACATATGATCATGTAACTGAAAACACCATCATGTAAGTCTTCTATAGTAGGTATCAAACCACCTACCTATCTAGTTACACAATCTAGAGAGCACTGTACTGGTCACAAATGCCACAGGAGAAAACTGCTAGTGATTAACATTTTAGACTGCGTCTGATGTCAGCACATGAGTCTGACATAAAACTGGTGCATTTTTTGGTAATGCTCCCTACCAAAGCAATACAGCTATTGACAGAGATATATTTAAAACAGATATAGTTTAGCAAATTTTCCACTACTGAACTTGAGTGCTTATATTGCTGGTGATAGGACTTCCCATGGTGCAACAGTTTTTAAAGGAATAATTTTACTGGTATCCAGCCTTTTGAATGCAAGCTTGTTTGTAGCAATTATCTACAATGTTACTTTTATTTGTTACTTGGTTTAATTACCTTATATAGTATATGGGAGACCATTCTTTCTAAGAAACATGTTGGTTTCTCCATCTCCTTGGTCTCTCTCTCTCTTTCTAAATATATATATATATATATATATATATATATATATATATATATATATATATATGTATGTATATATATATATATATATATATATATATATATATATATACATATGTATATATATATATATATATATATATATATATATATATATATATATCTATATATATATATATATATATATATATATATATATATATATATATATATATATATATATATATATATATATATATATATATATATATATATATATATATATATATATAGATATATATATATATATATATGTATATATATGTATATATATATATATATATATATATATATATATATATATGTATATGTATATCTATATATATATATATATATATATATATATATATATGTATATATATATATATATATATATATATATATAGATATATATATATATATATACATATATATATGTATATATATATATATATATATATATATATATATATATGGGTTCCATTCAGAAGCTCAAAATACTGAAATCTCGAATTTCAGTATTTCGAGCCCAAGAAGCAGAATCCACATAATAGCAAAAGTTTAGAAGCACGAAATTCAAAACCTTGAATACCGGAGGTTTTGAATTTCACTCTTCTAAAGGTCTACTTTGGTGATGTATTCAGGTAAGTGTGTGTGTGTGTTAACGGGTTTGGGTAGGGGCTGTGGTGTGTGTCAGTGTGTTTTGTTGCTGTGATGTGTGTGCGTGAAGAGAAAGTAGCTTGTGTGGTGGTGTTTTGTGCATGTTTGTATGTAGTGCGACCTCGGATTGAGAATATTTAAGTAAGGGGTGTGTGGGGGGTACAGCCCCTGACATGCGGGGGTGCAGGGGAGCTTGACCTCCTTCTTTCATGTAGTAGAGTGATCGTGTGTGTTTGTGTGGTGGATGGTGTGTGTGTGTGTGTGTGTGTGTGTGTGTGTGTGTGTGTGTGTGTGTGTGTGTGTGTGTGTGTGTGTGTGTGTGTGTGTGTGTGTGTGTGTGTGTGTGTGTGTGTGTGTGTGTGTGTGTGTGTGTGTGTGTGTGTGTGTGTGTGTGTGTGTGTGTGTGTGTGTGTGTGTGTGTGTGTGTGTGTAGTAAAACCGTGAAATTCAAAACTTCCGGTATTCGAGGTTTTGAATTTCGTGGTTTTTAGTTTTCATTGTTTTTTGGATTCCACTTCTTGGGCATGAGATACTGAAATTCGAGATTTCAGTATTCTGAGCTTCTGAAGTGAATCCATATACATATGCATTGGGGTTCCTATCAGATAGTCGAACTTCTGCAAGTTCAAACCTCATATGGTCAAAACCATAAGTTCGAATTTGCAGACGTTCGAGCATTTCAGCGGAAATCTCCATAAGGGAGGTTTCCGTTTTGTTCAATGTGGTGCGATCCTGGAGTTGGTATATTTAACTAGTGGGGGTGTGGGGGGTGGAAGGGGGCTTGCAACAATTTATTTTGTTTTCTATTCTTTTTTTTTGTTTTTTATCCATAGTTGAAGTTTTTTAACTTTTAACAGGATGGCTCGAACATTCCGTGTTCAAAGTTATTAAACTTCGACTATGTGATATAGACCCATATATATATATATCATCACAAACATGTGGACAAAATGCTCCACACCGGAAGTATACTCCTCACTAGTGAGATCTGACCACAAACTAATCACCCTGGATATACATATCCCACCTCCACCCCCAGCACAAAAGACCACAGTGAAAAACTTCTCAAAAGCAGACTTCACTCTTCTTAAGACTGAGATGGTATCCTTGAAGCCCACTGTGCCAGTGGATACCACATCCCACAATGCCGAATCCTTCACAAATGCTTTCTATGGACATCTCCAGGAATGCATGGATCATGCAATACCAAACAAATCCAAGTCCCTCTCCACCAAATGTAAGCGTCCTGTCTGGTGGACCTCAGCCATAAACAAATTGTATAACAAAAGAAGTAAGCTACTGCACGTCAGAGCGAAATCCCATGAAGGGAAGACATCTCTGATCAATATTAGCAGAAAACTACGTTCTCTCATAAAAACATCCAAGGCAAACTTTGAGAGAAAAATCGCTAAGGACACTAAAGATAACCACAAAGCCTTCTTCAGCTATGTTAGAAACCTGGGCGGAAACCCTCAGATATGCTCAGAGTTGGTTCACAACAACAAAAAATACACTGAACCCACAGATATTGCTAACATTCTGGCTGACAGGTTCAGTGCAAATTTCTCACCTCCTTCACCCCCAAAAGAAGAAATACTTATCCCAGCTGAATGTAATCTCCCTGTCATCTCAGATGTCCAAGTGAGAACCACCCTAAACAAAGCAAAAAACACAGCATCAATGGGACCTGACGGTATCCCGGGGTTCGTGTTACGTGAACTCCAAGGGGAGCTAAACCCACACATAAAAATGCTATTTAACCTTAGCCTTACTTCGGGATATGTACCTGAACACTGGCATACAGCAACAGTGGTCCCACTCCACAAGGGGGGTGCCTCTACAGACCGTGGAAACTACCGCCCCATAAGCTTGACTAGCCTGGTCTGCAAAGCTATGGAAAGAATCATTATGGAACTCATAAACGGAGACATAGGGGACCTACAGATGCTTGACCCCACCCAGTTCGGCTTTGTAAAGGGCAGATCCTGCCTTTTAAACCTGGTTGACTTTTTCAAAACAGTCACTAGAGCCATTGATGAGGGCAAAGCAATCCATACAGCATACCTGGACTTGGCTAAGGCCTTCGACACAATACCCCACTCAGGCATCATAGATAAGCTAAACAGCTTAAAAGTAAACCCTTATGTCACTAGATGGGTTGCAAACTGGCTAAAGGACAGAACCCATAAAGTTAAAATTGCTGGAGCAATGTCAGACTCAAAGCCAGTCACAAGTGGTGTCCCACAGGGATCTGTCCTGGGACCCCTCTTGTTCGGCATTTATTTCTCAGATGTTAAAGCAAACATGGGAGGGCTGTGGCTGACAAAGTTCGCAGATGACTGCAAACTAGGTGCCATAGTCGATACACCAGCAGATACACACATCCTACAAAAAGGCCTCACTGAAACGGATAACGGGTGCCGTAGTCACGGCCTTAAACTAAATGCCAAAAAATGTATAGTTATCCCTTTTGGAAAAAACAAAGTACCCACAAATTATCACATAGACAGCAACCCACTGAGTACAGAAAAAGTAATCAGAGACCTAGGGACCCAAGTAGACAGCGACCTCTCATTTGACACCCACGTTGCCAAAGTGGTTAGAAAAACATTCTACCTTGCACACCTCATCATGAAGGGTTTCACATCCAGATCCAAGGATGTCATTGTACCCCTATATTCCTCCCTCATCAGACCCATGATTGAGTACAATGCCCCATTTGGTATGTACCTCACCCGGCACTTGCAACAGCTGGAGAGACCACAAAAGTACCTCACCAAAAGGATCAAGGGTCTCCAACATATGTCTTATTCTGCCAGACTAAAGAAACTTCAGCTCTATTCAGTAGCATACCGCCTGCTCAGAGGTGATCTCTGCCTGACGTACAAGGCCATGTCCAATCAGGATCTGATGGACATGCTCCACCTCAAAAAATCCAAATCCATCAGGACCACAAGAGCTAAAGACTTAAACCTCGGCACAAGTATGAATAGGACATGCTGGAGGGATAGATTCATAACCCAGAGGCTTCCCATGCTTTGGAACAGGATCCCAGTTCGTATTAGGCAGAGCCCCTCACTGACTCTCTTCAAGAGAAATTTTGATGAGTGGATGGGAGATCGTAAGTTTACCCCAGGGGTCACATCTGTGTCACTGCTAGACAGGGGCACAGTAAACTAATTCTATTATATAAGGGGACCTTCACTGTGTCACTACTAGACAGAGGCACAGTATTCTAGATTTTATCTGTACATTTTTGTACCATTTCATGGGGTGGCAAAAGCCACATCACTATGGCTAGGCTTACAAATGCCCCAGGGCAGATAGCCTAGTACTATACTATGAAACTATGAAACATATATATATATTTGCTTGTCTGGTTTGGCAACCATTCATGTTTAGTTAGTTATTTTAGACATAACAAAAGTACTTAAGACTGAGGCAGATTTAGGGCTCTTCTCAAATATAATTAGAAGAAGCAATCAATCATTCTAAAGTATTGACCGAAATATTATTGACATTAATTATCAATCAGCAGCTCCATTATGACTGCATGTCTTTATTTAGTATAAAGCTGTGTTGAGGTGATCAGTTATGGGAGCAAGGAACATTTTAGAATTGTGTTGTTTGTTCGTATGCTATATTTAACCTGATTATTTTAATGCCATTATAGAGTTCATATTTTAACCTACATAAAAGCTATGTATTAAGCATAATGGTTTTCATTGCTCTCCAATGCATTCTTCTTCACTGTGTGTGGCAAGGATCAGTTGTGCTTGAATGACGACACCTAGGGCTTTATTACTTGCTGTTCAGGTCTATCTCTGGCAGAGTTTGTCAGTAAACATCTTGTTTTGTATTTTGCTCTACAGAGCTTGACTGATAAATAGGCCAGCTATTTATATCAGCATATACCATTTATAAATTCTGAATTGTAGAGCTACCTGTTACAGTTCATGTCAGTAGCAAAAATACAGTCTGAATAGGAAAGGTAAACCTCCAATCTCCTAATAGCATGGATAGAACAGAATCTGAAACATGTATATAGACTTTATCATATACTTTACTCAGATAGTTCAGAGTAACAGACATAAATAAATACCCCCACATCCATATGTTCCAACTAACTCTGACATTCTACAGGTGTAGCTAGAATTGTGACACTGACCATTTATGTGCAAGGAATGTGAGTGCATTGTGCAGTGATGCCAGGATGATATTCATTACCATTGCATGGTGCTGCAAGCATCGGTGTACATAAATCATTCCCGGGTGCAGCATAATTGCCTGACATTTTACATCTGACCTACATATTGGCCAAGTAATATTTTACAACTTAAAGGCATACAATTTAAGTGTTTTAAGACACAACACTGCATAGCATGATATGAAGTTTATAGTAAACTATTCGACTATTTTCAAATGCAGTTCCTTGATCATTAATATTTTTAAAGTCTGCAAAATCACATTTTGTAACTATATGAAGCTGCCACATCATTTTATTTTACAAACATTTTGACATTCAGCACTAGCATCCATTTTGAAAAAAGGGCCCTAAAGAGAGTGCGTCATCAATCAGTCTCCAAAAATGAAAAATCTCCTGTAACAAAAGCTCAAAAGCCTGCTGAATGAATGCTTCTCATGGCATTTACGCAATGAATGGGTACTAATTTATTACTTCCTAAGAATTCTTCTTTTGGTTTTCTTGGTTTGGGGTTGCCACAGTGGATTACCTGTGTGCTCATGATTGGCAGTGGAGTTTTTTACTGTGTTGAGTTGCCAGCCTGGCACCCAACCTTCCACAGAAGGTACACACACAAATGCACTCATGCCTAGGGCCAATTTAGAGTGTCCAAGCCACATGCAGCATGTCTTTGGGATGAAACCAGAGCACCCATAGTAAACCCACGTGACAACAGGGAGGACATGCAGACTCCACACAGAAGGCAGCTCAGCCAGGATTGAACCAGTGAACCTCTTGCTGTGAGGTGGTAACACTAACCACTATGCCACCGTGACTGCCCTTATTACTTCCTAAGAATAAACCTATAATATATGTTGGTTGCCCTTGAATTAGCAAAGGAGAGGTAGTAAAAGTCCTTTTAAACACAAGAGCTAAGATCACTGAGTAGCCAAACTGATGCCTCAGCACCATATGCCAAGTTACTTCAATAAATTTATCTGCATTTGATATGAATTCTGCTAAACTTAATTAAACATAACAGCATTGGAAAATTTGCTTGACAGAGCTGCAATTATATCGAGTTCTGCTATTAATTATTAGATGTTCAGATCTTTTCTTCCTGTATGAAATAGGATAATCACAAGAGGACAACTCATTTAGCATTGTCACATGAAAGTCCTTATATATTTTTATTTAATATATTTGTTTTGAATTTGTTTACCTGAGAAGAGCACTGATCTTATCAGACCTATATCAGTCTCAGCCTGGGGAAAAAACACCATAGATATATGACATTATTTAAAGATAAAAAAATGCAATATATACATTACTATATAAAAAGTAGCCATCATTGTTGGTTAAGGGGTATAAGGAAAATAGATACATAGTGTTATATTCAGAGTAACTGTTTAACCACAATGCATGCATGTATTATTTACAGAATGAATGTCAAGAGTTGGAATGTTGAAAGAATCACAATGAAATTGAGAGTCAGAGCAAGCTGTGTAGAGGAAGCTGGGTAGAAAAGGACAAAGTTGTATGACCAGAGAGAGAGTGTGTGTGTGTGTGAGAGAGAGAGAGAGAGAGAGAGAGAGAGAGCAGTTGCGTTTTCATTAAGTCTAGTAATATCCTTTTAGCTCTGATCTGAAATCAGGTGAAGAGTAATGATCTTTAAGAAAATAGAGGAGAGATTCCCACAGATTAGGACAAAAGACATAGGCATGGGTTGTACACTGAAGCCTAGTTTGTGGGGTTTGGAGGAGAGGACATGAGTAGTTAAAGATTTCTAGGGTTGTATGCTGGTGCATTTCTTATTAGTTTGGAGGCTAGTGTGAAGAAAAGTCTCAAACTTCATAATTTTAAACAGATGAAAGGAGAACAGAAAGTCTGCATATTGTTTCAGAGGTGGCCACTTAGCTTTTTCATTGGTTTTGCAATGTTGCTCATCTCTTAGGGAGAGAGCATGATGAACCTGCATATGACATTTGTAATGGCTTAAATGATAGATGCCTTTCTTTTAGTGGCTGTAGCAATCGGAGGGATAATGTATTCTGGCTGAGCCAGTAATATCACAAAAAAACAACCAACGCATCACAATGCTGAGAAACATTTAATAAAAATGAATCACAAGTCACAGAGCTTTCAGATAAAATCCTTCATCAGTGTTACAACCAAATTTAAAAATACAGGTTTTATATATAATTAATTTAATCACATGACACAACCCACCCTTTAAAAAAAAACAGAAAATAAATCATTGATTAAAAACGTGAGTTAATACTCAAATACACAAAAGTCATTCTCATACTTAAATACTTTTAAAATTTCACATTTTGTTGCTTATGCCTCATAATAGGCTTAATAGTAACATGTTTATTTAAGCCAGGATATATATCTGCCTGCATATGTATAATCCATTTATGCACTTTCGTTTAGAATTTATTGTTAATATCCCCATGCCTCACATTAGGATATACAACTTCCTTTGCTCTAAAGTTAAATGCACGTGTTTCATCATTGGCCAAACCATTTGTCATTACTCCTCTGCAAATATCAGACTTATGGTCCATGATTCTGTCCTTTAGCTTTCTATTGGGTTTTCCTATTTAGGAAGCTGAGCAAGATCTGCAGTCGCTAAATAAACAATTAGGGGGGTATTGCATGTTGCACTACATTTAAAAATAAACGTCTTTTGGCTAATGGGATGTAGGAACTCATTTGATGTACATATATCATTACAACAAGAAAAATTATGGCATGAGGCAGTACCCTTCTTATTGAAACTAACATGTCTTTTCTTATTCTTAAAAAAATCTTTATAGCATAAGCATTGTTTAAGGTTGCTGCAATTCCAATATGTAAAGAGTGGTTTCTCACATAGCCACTGATTTGTTCCTGGTAAAGTTTTTAAGATGATCCAGCTATTCCTAATAATTCTTACTACAGCCTGACTGCCCCTACTATAAGTCATAAGATATCGTAGGGGTTGTGTATTGTTACCTATATGTGTATTCATCCCCATTTTCCTTGATTAGAAAAAGAAGGTCGAGCCTCATCTTGTCTTAATCTCATCACTTCATTCCTAGCAACTTCTAGCTGTTGGGAGTTATACTCCCTTGCTAGGAATTCCTCTGTCATCTCAGTCATCTGCTTTTCACATATGTCCTGTCTGGTATTGAGTCTACTAGCTCGTACATAGTGACTTTTCACGCTGCCTTTAAAGGTGTGAGCCCCATGCATACTTTTTCTGTGTAGATATTTATTAGTGTACACATCCTTTCTGTATATATACTTGTATCTATTTTAGTACCATCAAACCGAATCTTAACATCCAAAAAATTGATCTCAGTGGGTGAAGCATTCATTTCAAACCGCAAAACATCTGCTGTTTGGTTTAAATAAAGCAAAAAAATCATTTAATTCATCTCGTTCACCATACCAAATCATAAACACATCGTCAACAAAATGTTTATAAAAAAGTACCCTAGAAGCATAGATATTCTGGTTATTATAAATGTTAACATCCTCCCATTTACTTAGTGTTAGATTCGCATATGTGTTGGTGATGGGAGTACCAATCACCACACCAAATATCTGATGGTATATCTGTTAGTATTTGGTTGAATGTCAAATGTCTCTGGTAGGTTTAAGTATGAGCTATGGGTTTCCTGGGACATAGAGGTTGAGCTATAGCTTGCGACAATCTGGTGTATGACTTTGCCTATGGCAATCTGTACGTGGAGAAACTCTACTAGGTCATCCTGTTTAAGCAACCTAGAGGTTTGCTTGTTATTGATGTGATCTGGACACCTCCACTTTTAGTCCCTGTATGTGCAGCTGCTGATCTAAATGTGTGGAAGGCACTGAAGCCTTGTACTGCCAGGGTACTATCTGCAGCTTTAAACTGTGTCTCGATAACTGACTAGATGTATGCATTCTCAAGGGTAAGTAAAGCTTGGAGTGGAGCTTATTGCTTAAACTCCTGTCATTGAGGAGTAGCACCTTTAGATTTCCATGGGTTGATTTTAATATGTTGGAAGATTTGTCAGTTTGGCATTGCCTGAAAAAGGGTGTATGAAGGAAGAGAATGTTTAAGCCAATATTAAAAAAAAAGTAGAGGGGATAGGTGCAGACCATCCTTGGCAAAGCAAGGTGGTTTACCAACAAAATCTTACCATGATGACAAATATTGTATCTTCTAAGAATAAAATGGTAACACCAGAAACATGACAATTATTAAAGCCAGTAATTGTCTGTTCATATTGTGGCATCATCCATGATGAAGGTAGAATATTGATCAGTGCAAGGCACTTACCAGCCTATGACACATAGTCTTAGAGCTTCCTAATGTCTCTCATATAGTCTAATGTGGTACATTTCAGGTCATTTACACCTACATGGACTATGGCTGAGTCATACTAGTACCTGTGCTGCAGTGATGTGAGTGAGTACTCTACTTCTTGGATTGTGGCTGCTGATAAGCAATGGCCCATTATTTTCTCTTTGACCAGCCTGGTGAGTGGGGTATCAGTATGTCACAAAATGGAGTCCATATGATTACAGTCCTGGGCAGTGTGCTGACTTGTCTTATTTAGTTGAGGCTCCACTAGGTGTAGCTGTATGTGTAGTGTTATGTGTTGCTTTTGTTGAGTGTTTTTTGTTTGCTGAGGACAATTTTTGAAGTAGAGTGTCTGGGAGGTCTTTATGGTTTGTGCAGATTGCATTTAAATGCCTCAACATAAGTTGGCCTACATGTGAGGTGTGTACTATGTGTGCTGGGTGTAGCTTATGTGTTTCTGACAACCTGATTTTTATTCTGTGTGCTTATATGTGAGAGCTTAGCCTTCAGTGACATTGTGTATATACACCTCTTGCATACTATATCTGTTTCTTTAAGGATTAAATGATTATCAGTGAACATAAGGCAATTACTGCATTGTCTCAGGATACTCATGCCCACCAAACAGGCTGCGAAGTAATCAGGAAGGTGCATATCCATGATGCCAATTCCTTCTACTAGGTGAGCTACAAGGGTGTGGTGCATGAGGGATCAACAGTGGACAACTAAGGGAAGTTTTGGAGCTAGAGACTAGACCAGGAAATATAATACTAAATTTAAGGGGCGGCACTCCTCAACGTGCAGACCAGTTACTGTATGCTTCTCAACATGCAAAGCAGTTTGTCTACAATCAGTGAGTTACTGGGTACAGTTTCAGAGATAGTTTTATCGAATTTTACCTTTACCACAGCACAATGAGCAGCTCTGCTCAAATGTACCTAATTTACATAGACACTAAAATCACTTAAAGCCTTCCTATCAGATGCCCAGCTCAGACAGGCCAGGTCATCTACTCCCATGGGAAAAGCAGTCCCAAGCCTGGTAGTGACTCAACTACATATAATTCAAGTAATTTTGTAAGATCCTATAAGAAATTAAAAGATCAGTACAGTTTCAGCAAAAAGTGAATAGCCCAAAGAAGATACATTTTATATTTTGTGATGTTAATTATGTAGACTTTTTGACATATTTTATGAATGTTCTACTTACAAGATTGCCACATTACATTCTTGCAAACATCTTCAATCTATGTAATACATGTGCCATTGGAATGGTGAATTTACCTGACTGCTGTGAAGTTTCTATGATTTTCCAATGACTTTTGGTGAAGTATCTGAAAAAAACGGAAGTAGGAAGAAACCTAATTGACATTAAAGCATTCACAACTTTACTGGATTTTAAATATTTTAAGAAGTTCACATCTACATTTTGCAATGTATGCTTTAATTTCCTTATGTTGGCAAACTGCCTGGCCTACTTCAGAAATGCCATTTCCCATTTCATTTTATTTGAGATCCACTATATTGATGTCAGACAAGAACTGAAAATGCAAACAGTAGTTTGGTAAAACCTGGGTAGCAAAGTCCCATTAATCTGTAAGTAATGTTGCACAAACAGAAAATATCTAGTTTAATAGAATAGTACATATGGTTAACTCTATGAGTAGGTAACCAGCTTACTTCTTTTTTCTGTTTGCTTATTGTGTTGCTCTGAACAAGTTGTTAAGTTTTAACTATGTTCCAGTGCCCCAGTGAAATTAAGTAGTTGCGGCGTATGTGGTTTACACAACGAATAAATAGGTTCATAGGTTCATAGGTGGGTACTAGGCTATCTGCCCAAAGGCATTTATAAGCCTAGCTGGAATGTGTTGGCTTTCACCACCCCCTTAGATTAGTTCCCTGTGCCTCTGTCCAGCAGAGCCATTGAAGTGATCCATGGGGTAAACTTTCTGTTTCCCATCCACTCGTCAAGGTTTCTCTTGAAGAGGTTTAGTGAGGAGCTCTGCCTAATGTAGATTGGAATCTTGTTCCAGAGCATGGGAAGTCTCTGAGACAGGAATCTATCCCTCCAGCATGTCCTGTTTATTGTTGTGATGAGGTTTAGATCCCTGGAGCATGTGGCTTGAGAGGATACGGTTTTCTTTAGGTGGAGCATGTCCATCAATTCTGGGTTGGACATGGCCTTGTATGTCAGGCAGAGATCACTTCTGAGTAGGCGATATGCAACTGAGTACAGCTGGAGTTTCTTCAGCCGAGCTGCATAGGGCATCTGCTTGAGGCCAGTGATCTTCTTGGTGAGGTACTTCTGTGGTCTTTCCAGTTGTTGCAGGTGTCTTGTAAGGTACATCACAAATGGTGCATTGTACTTTATGATGGGTCTGATGAGTGATGCATAGAGGAGCCCAATGACCTCTTTCGATCTGGATGCAAACCCTTTTGTGATTAGGTGGGCCACATAGAAGGATTTTCTAACCATTTTGGCAATGTGATTGTCAAAGGAGAGGTCACTATCTACTTGGGTCCTCAGATCCCTTATTACGTCTTCCGTATTTAGGGGCTACCACCTATGTGGTAGTTTGTGGGTACTTTGTTTTTTCCAAAGGGAATGACTATGCACTTTTTGGCATTTAGCTTGAGGCCATGGTTTTGACACCAGGTATCTGTCTCAGTGAGACCCTTTTGGAGGATGTCTGTGTCAGCCGGAGAGTCAATTATAGTTTGCAGTCGTCTGCAAACTTGGTCAGCCATAGTCCTCCTTTGCTTGCCTGTATCTCTGAGAAGTACATGCCGAACAGGAGGGGTCCTAGGATTGAGCCCTGGGGAACGCCACTTGTAACCAGTTTAGAGTCAGACCTAGCTCCTGCAACTCTTACCATGTGGGTTCTGTCCGTGAGCCAGTTGGCAACCCATCTCGTGATGTAGGGGTTTATGTTCAGGCTGGTGAGCTTGTCTATAATACCTGAGTAGGGATTGGTGTCGAAGGCCTTTGCAAGGTCTAGGTAGGCTGTGTGGACCACCTTTCCCTCATCTATAGCCTTGGTAACTGTCTCAAAGAAGTCCACCAGGTTTAGCAGGCATGATCTGCCCTTAACAAAGCCAAACTGGGTAGGGTCCAGTGTTTGGAGGTTTCCAATGTCTCTGTTAATGAGATCCATGATGATGCGCTCCATAGCTTTGCAGACCAAGCTAGTCAGACTTATAGGGTGATAGTTCCCGGAGTCCATTGTGGCTCCACCTTTGTGGAGCAGAATAACCGTTGCTGTGTGCCACTCTGTGGACATGTAGCCTGTGCAGAGGCTGAGTTTAAACAGTGTGTTTAGGTGAGGGGTTAGTTCATCTTTGAGCTCAGGTAGGATGCAGCCTGGGACACTGTCCGTTCCCATTGATGTTGTGTTTTTGGCTTTGGAGAGGGCTGTTTTAACCTTAGTGTCTGTGATTTCAGGGGCACTACATTCTTCTGGTATAGTTATCGGCCCTTTTGGGGGTGAGAGGGGGGTGAAGTTTGCACTGAACCTGTCTGCCAGGATGTTGGCTATATCGGTCGGTTCAGTGTATTTTGTGCCATTCTGCACTAACTCCGAGCAGAGCTAAGAATTGCCACTTAGATTCTTGACATAGCTAAAGAATGTAGATGAAGGCAATGTAGAGTCACCAGTAAATGAAAAAAATTGCCCAAACACCACAATGGAAGCCCGCAACACAGGTATTGATTCTGACGAAGACTGTGGTCGAAAACGTATTTGGATAACAGCATTACTTCAACCTTTTGTACTACAATAACATTTCTTGAGTTTCCAGTAGTGTTGCGGGCTTCCATTGTGGTGTTTGGGCAATTTTTTTCATTTATAGCTAAAGAATGTCTTGTGATTATCTTTGGAGTCCATGGCAATTTTTCTTTTGAAGCTAGCCTTGGATGATTTTATGAGGGAACATAGTTTCTTGCTGATACTGATCAGGGATGTCTTCCCTTCTTGGGATTTTACTCTTTTCTGTACTAGTTTCTCCTTCTATTGTATAGCTTGTTTATGGCAGGGGTCCACCAGACTGGTTTCCTTTTCTTGGAGGAGTGAGTCTTGGTTTTGTTTGGGATAGCATGATCCATGCATTCTTGTAGGTGCCCGTAGAGTGCATTAGTAAAGGAATTTGCAGCTTGGACAGCGTTATCCTTTAGCATGGGGGCTTTGAAACTTCCCACCTTGGTCATAAGTAACGTGAAGTTTGCTTTTGAAAAGTTTTTCATGGTGGTTTCTTTGACCGGGGGTGGTGGCAAAATGAGGATATCCAGATTGATTAGTTTATGGTCAGATCTAGCCAGTGAGGGAATGAACTCCGGTGTGGAACACCGGTCGTCCATGTTGGTGATGACGAAGTCCAATATGTTGTCACCTCTGGTGGGGGTGTTGACCAGTTGATCCAGGGCATTTGAGTTTATAAATTCTAGGAAATGTTGGGCAAGGGAGTTTGTACTTGAGTAGTTCACCCAGTAAATGTTTGGGTAATTGAAATCACCCAATGTCAGGGTGCTTGGTAGGACCTTTATGTTTCCCAGCGTTTCCAGGAATATGGAGTGGGGGTCCTCAGACATGGTGGGTGATCTGTAGCAAGCTATGATTTGAATAGCAGTTTTGCCCATTGTTAGCTGCACGTGGATGATCTCTGAAGCATCGTGCTGTGCCTCTAACCTGGAGGTGTGGGTATCCTTGATAAATATGGATACTCCCCCGCCTTTTGTATTTCGGTCCGGGTTTTGTGGCCGAAATGTATGGTATGAGTTGTAGCCTGGTAGTGCTGGGGTGCTCTCTGGAGCCTTAAACCAGGTTTCTGTTACTGCACATATATCGATTTTCTCCATACTGAGGAGTGTCTCCAGTGAGTGCATTTTGAGGTTTAGACTTCTGGCATTGAGCAGCATTACCCTCAGTTTTTTGTTGCTTGTGCTATTTACGGCAGTGGGTTTGTCTTTTGAGCCTTACCTAAAAAAGGCACTATGGGGGTGGCAAGAGCCTTGGCCAGTATTCAAAAGCCTAAGGGTGACAGGTGCAAGCCATCTCTAGGGAAGTAGCGTGGCTTGTCGAGCATGTCATCCCAGGCTGACAGACACTGGATCCCCTTTGAATGACACCAGAAGCTTAGCCAGTTGTTGAAATTGATCATTTTTTCTCTATACCGTGGTATCATTCTTGGTGAGGGCAGGATGCTACTCAGGGACAGGGTCATACCGGCTTGGACTATGTGATCAGAGAGCTTCTCCGTGTCTCTTTTCATGTAGTCCAGGGAGGTAAGGCTCAGGTCATTCACACCAACATGGAAATTGACAGAGTCATATTTGTACTTGTTCTGGAGTGACCTGAGTGCTTGTGTTATGTGGTGGATCCTGGCACCCGACAGGCAACTAGCAGTAACCTTTTCCTTGTTCAGCCTAGTGAGTGGGACGTCAGTGTGCCTGACTATAGAGTCACCTATTACTAGTGTGTTGGGTATGTTATTTTGCCTTAAGAGCTGTGATTGTGTGGCACACTGGTTTTGTGAAGTATGTGTTTCATGGTTTGTGTTGGGGGGGTGGAGGTTGCTTGTATGTCTGCTTTGGAGGTCTCTGTTGCTTCTGCAGATTTTTATTTAGAGCCTTCGAGTATGTTTTCGTGTATTTATGTGTTTTTTGCCAGTGCAGGTTTCATAGGTCTATGTGAGACTGGTGGTGTGATGCAAGTAATTCCCTTCTCCTCTTGACTGCCTGGTCCAGTCTTGGGTTGAGAGAGCTTAGCCTCCAATTTGGCTGTATAATTGCATCTCTCGCATGTATTAGTGTTTGGTGGAAGGAGGAGAGGGTTGTCTGTGTGCATGAGGCAATTGTAACATTGCCTCAAAATGCCCAGATTCACCAGTTGGACCAGAGAGTACACCTGAAACTGCCCTTTGGACATGCCTGGATAGGTACAGTGAACTGTTTTACTGATTGGCTGGTAAGGTCGAATAGAGAGCCTTGTCCTTCTTACAGTATAGATGAAATGAATGAATGGGTGAATAAATACATCATTCACAGGCTGGAATAATTTGTTTAAACACATAAGGAAGTGGAGTTCATGACCAAGACTGAGGTAGTGGCTAGTACAAAAAGTATCTAGTAACAAGTATATGCAAATATATAAATATAAAAGTGAAGTACATCAGTGTACAAAAATGCCTTTTAAATTATGTCATTAAGTGCAGGCATTATAATAGCATTTAATCATTTATTCATTCATTCATTTTCGCAGCAGATTTATTGCTTCTAACATTAATAAACTGAGTTCTGGTAATAATATGAAATTAAAGTATGAATGTTAGTAATAGTGCCATATTTATCTTTTACGGTAATTAATTAAAGAAGATTTTAATCTGTATTTCAGGACTATAACACAATTTATTGAAATCATGATTCAGTGAAATAAATATTTCTTCTGCAACAATTATTAATTCAGGTGTTGCAGGGGACTGACTGACTCAGTGCTGGGAATACAGTTAAATAATGTACAGGTTACAGGAGCCAGAAGTAAACAATAGTACTGTGTTGTACCAGGAATTGTAACTAAAGAAAATTATCTTATAACAAAGGATATCATTTCAGTAAGTTATTGTCTGACTGTGTACAGTTGCCTCCCATTCAGAAACAAATGCACATTATTCTGTTGTCAAGCCAGAAAGATTTAAAATAAAAATAGGTAATATAAACAAACTATTAAGAAAGTCAGGTATAACACATACCCATGATGAATATTGTAATGTTAAGCAGTGGTCATCTGAACATATACTTTAGCACTGCAGTGTCATGTTAATTTTGGAAGCTTTCATAGCGTACCCCTTGCACACCAAGGTCAGTGACTACAAATTGAATCACTTCTATTTTAGCATAGAAATAGACTGTTTAGCGGAGACATTGCAACGGGTCTAAAAACTGCATGGAAATATAATAGACTGTAGATAATAAACTTACCTACAGTCATCAGCCAAACTGTGATACATGCTGGGAGGTTGGCATAATGGTTAAGGTGTTTACCTTACAAACATAAGTTGCAGGGTTTGATTCTCACATGGGGTAATTGGCTAGGCTGAAAATGACCCACAAGGGCAATTAGCCTAGTACTTAATCTATGAACCTATACAAGCACATATAAGGCTCATATTCAGTATGCTCAGAGCTGTTCATGGTATGCTGACTATGTCAGAGAGTTCCAGTGAATCTGCATACAGCTAAGGCAATTCTCTGCTAAAAACATTCAAATAAATATTATTTTGCACCTCAATAGATAATTGTGTTTTCATTTTAGTACTGTCCTGTGATATTTGCCGCACTTAAAAAACTGTATTTGTCCTAGTTCTGCTTTAAGTACTTAGTAGATTCATAGGTGTTCACTAGGCTAACACCACAAGGGCCTTTTTAAGCCTAGCCTTGCATCCCAAATCTCTGACGAGTTCTGATACCATTGATAAGTGCAAGCAGGGGTCTGGAAGATGAAACATTTACAGGTTACCTGTGTCCATTAAAGACATAGGTACCAAACCAGGGATGAATTTCCTGTTCCCCATCCAATTCTCCAAGTTGCACTTGAATTGGGTAAGGGAGGAACTCTGCTTCACATGGATGGGAGCCTGTTCCATAGATGGGGTAGACTCTGGGATACATACCTATCTCTCCAGCAAGTCGTATTTATATCACAGTTAATGTTTAAGTCATTAGAATAGGTAATTGTTGTGCTACTTATTTAGATCTTCCATCAAAAGCCTGAAAGAGACAGAATACAGGGATAGGGCCTTGAGCCTGTCTGCACAGGACATTTTACTTACTCCCTGTATTCTTTCGGTGAGGACCCCCTGTGGACATTCCAGTTGTTGGATATACCTGGTTAGGTACATACCAAAGGGGGCATTATACTCAATGATAGGTCTGATGAATGCCGAATACAGTGGAACAATGACTTCCTGGGGCTTAGATGCTACACCTTTGTTTATAAGTTACACAGCATAGAATGATTTTCTCACTATTGCAGACACGTGATGGTCAAAGGCTAGATTACTATCTATGTATGCCCCTATGTCCCTGACTACTGGGTCATCTCTAAGGTGTGTGTTGTCAATATGATAGTTACCAGGGATGGATGACATCCCAAAGTATTATGCATTTCTTGGCATTTAGTTTTAGTCCATGGCTCTGACACCAGTTGTTTGCCTGCGTCAGCCCCTCCTGGAGAACATTTGTGTCAGTGTGAGATTCAATGACAGCTCCCAATTTGCAATCATCTGCAAATTTAGTCAGCCAGAGACCACTGACATTGGCCTTGACTTCTGAGAAGTAAATGCAAAAAATGACTGGTCCAAGGACTAATCCTTGAGGGACTCTGCATGTGACTGGTCTCTTTAAAGAGGTGGACTCCCCAGTTCTAACTTTTTGGGCCCGGTCTGTGAGGCAGTTGGCTACCCACTGGCTGACATACGAGTTTGCACCTAACCTCTTGAATTTTGTCAGCAATACCTGAGTGGGGTATTGTGTCAACTGACTTAGCCAGGTCAAGATAAGCAGTGTGAACCATTTTTCCCTTGTCCATTGCTTTGGTTACCGTCTCAAAGAAGTCCATCAGGTTGAGTAGGCATGATCTTCCCTTAATGAAACCAAACAGGGTTGGGTCCAGTGTCTGGATGTTCATTATATCTCTATTGATCATTTCAATGATAATTCTTTGCATGGCTTTACATATAAGACTAGTGAGACTTATGGGTCTGTAGTTTCCAGGGTCAGCAGAGGGTCCATCTTTGTGCAGAGGGATGACCATTGCCATTCTCCATTCATGAAGCATGAAGACTGTTTGGAAGCTACAGTTAAATAGTAATTCTAGAGGCCCTGATAGGTCATGTTTAATGCTATTTAGAAGGCATCCTGTGATATTGTCTGGGCCCATTGATGCAGTGTTCTTGATCTGAGAGAGAACATTAAGCACCTGTTTCCTAGTGATATTAGGGGGAGTTATATTTGATGGTATTTCCTGAGGGAAGGTTGAGGGGGAGAGAGACGTAACGGTGGAGATTAATTTATCTGCCAGGAGGTTTGCTATATCATCTTGCTTTTTTTAAATTTCTCTAAATCTTTTGGGTTTCTAATACCATGATAGGAATGGACCCCATTCCTAAGTCAATGTACAATTAAAGTTCATAAAATTAGCATTGTTTCAATCTTTGATGTCAGCCAGAAGTGCTCTTTGCAGCACACACAATGTGCCCAGTAATGACTCCTTCTGCAATTCATACAGTTACATGTATTGGTAAAATATCTAAATGTGATTGTAGATTCTTGTTTATAAGACCCGTAGCTCCTACTACTATTGGAACTGTCTGGGTATCTTTGTTCCACATTGCTCTCATTTCTGCCTGCAAATCCTGATATTTTATGACTTTGTGTCTCTCTGTATGTAAGACACTGTAGTCAGTGAGTGTGGCAATTTGAATAATCGATGCTACTTTTGTCTTCTTTTCATGGACAACTATATCCGGTTTTCTAGCATCTATGTTTTGAACTGGTGATAATGGATGATCCCATATGATGTAGACTTCATCATTTTGTATGGTACTTTGTGGCTTATGTTTCCAGTGTTTTTCAGCCACTTCAGTACCATAATGTCTGCACAATTCACATTGCAACAGTCTTACAATAATTATTATGCCTTTCAGTATACAGTCCTTCTGCCACTAGTATGTCATTACCAGCAACAAGGTGTGTAACTGTTTCCAATTCTGTTTTACAAAACCTACATTTGTCTGTTTCTCCCACATGTTCAATAGGCTTTGTAAACCAACGTGTATGTAGCCCACTATCTTGTGCCACCAATGTTATCCTTTCATCTCTTGGTTTGAATTTGTCTCTCCTTAACCATTCCCTCATTTGTTCCTGATCAACATGAGGTTCTTCCAAAAGTTTTCTATACTTGCAACTATATTTATATATTTTCCACATTTATTGCTTTCTCATCTGGCCCTTCACCTTATATTCTTTCTTTTGTTTTTTGGCATGTTCACTTGCTGCCTGATTTTTATCTACATGTGGTTTGATTTCCATTCCTGCTTGATACAGATATGCTTCTGCTAGACTAAGCAGGGAAGTCGTCTTAGATTTACTCTCCTCATATTTCAAAACTTTCTGTACATTTGGGTCTTGTGAGATCAGCAGAAACAGTGGATATAAAAAGTATACACATCCCTGTCAAAATGCCAAGTTTTTGTGATATAAAAAATGAGACCGCAATAACTCATTTCAAAAATTTTCCCACCTTTAATGTGACCTATAACCTGTATAATTCAATTAAAAAAACAAACAAATATGTTAGGGAAAAATATGAAAAATAAAAAATGTACAATACGCTGGTTGCATAAGTGTGCACACCCTTAAACTAATACTTTGTTGTATGTGTGCACATCCTTAAACTAATACTTTGTTGAAGCACCGTTTGATTTAATTACAGCATTCAGTCTTCTTCGGTACACACCTGCCATCAATTAGAGAGACTCTGATTAACCCCAAATAAAGTTTAGCTGTTCTAGTAGGATTTTCCTGACATTTACTCAGTTGCCTGCTACAGCAAAAGCCATGATTTGCAGAGAGCTTACAAAGCAACAAAGAGCTCTCATTCTTGAAAGGAATCAGTCAGGAGAAGGGTAGAAAAACATTTCCAACAGCATTTTATATGCAATGGAACACAGTGAAGACACTCATCAAAAACTAGAGAAAATATGGGACAACAGTGACATTGCAAAGAATTGGACATCTCTCCAAAATTGATGACAATACAAGACAAAAACTGGTCTGGGAGGCTGCCAAGAGACCTACAGCAACACCGAAGGAACTGCAGGAATTTCTGGCAAGTCCTGGTTGTGTACTACATGTGACAACAATCTCCCATATTCTCCATATGTCTGGACTATGGGGTAGGGTTGCAAGACAGAAGCCTTTTCTTACACAGAAAAACATCCAGGCCCAGCTAAAATTTGCAAAACAATGCATTGAATCTCCCAAAAGTGTGGGAAAATGTGTTATGGTCTGATGAGACCAAGGTTGAACTTTTTAGCCACAATTCCAAAAGGTATGTCTGGCACAAAAACAACACTTCACATTACCAAAATAATACCATCCCCACTGTGAAGCATAGTAGTGGCTGTATCATACTTTGAGGTTGCTTTTCTTCAGCTAGAACTGGGGTTTTAGTCAAGGTGAAGGGAATTATGAACAGTTCCAAATACCAGTCACATTTGGCCCCAAACCTTCAGGCATCTTCTAGAAAGCTGAAGATGAGGAGGAATTTCATCTTTCAACTTGACAATGACCCCAAGCATACATCCAAATCAACAAAAGAATGGCTTCAGCAGAAGAAAATTAAAGTTTTGGAATGGCCCAGCCAGAGCCCAAACCTAAGTCCAATAGAAAATCTGTAGCGTGACCTGAAGAAGGCTGTTCACTAGACAGATTTGGAGCGCTTTTGCAAGGAAGATTGGGCAAATATTGTCAAGTCAAGTTGTGGCATGCTGATAGACTCCTACCCAAGAACACTGAATGCTGTAATTAAATCAAAAGGTGCTTCAACAAAGTATTAGTTTAAGGGTGTGCACACACAACAAAGTATTAGTTTAAGGGTGTGCACACTTATGCAACCAGCATATTGTACGTCTTTTTTTATTTTTTATATTTTTTCCCCTAACATATTTGTTTGTTTTTCAATTGAATTATACAGGTTATAGGTCACATTAAAGGTGGGAAAAGTTTTGAAATGATTTATTGTGGTCTCATTTTTTATATCACAAAGACCTGGAATTTTATCAGGGGTGTAGGGGTGTGTACACTTTTATATCCACTGTATGTGTGGAGTCCCATGCTTGCAGTTCTATACACGTAATCAGTTTCAGGATGGCCCATCCCTCCTTTGGATTGGGGAATTTGTAATCTTGACATGCAATGATTTTTATGAATCATTTGGTAAGCATGAAGCGTCCTTCTTGTTTTCTTATGTAATCTATCCAACATGTTTTGGGGCCAGTCAATCACTTCAAAACTGTAAGTTAGGAAAGGAAGAGCAAATTGGTTTTATAGCTTTTATTTTGTTTCTAGATGTCAAACCTGTTTTCAGTATTAATTTAAGTCTTCTAAAGTATTCATTACTAAGTTTTATTAGCATTTGTTCATGTTTTATTGCTGATACTTCATCAATTCCCCAATATTTATGCACTCACTCTTGCTCAAGTTCTTTTATATCACATTATTGTCCCAAACTGATGTTTTCTTGGTGCTGTAGTTTCTCTGCTTTAAAGATTGCTTTTGCACATTTATCAAGACCAATGACCATGTTTTGTCCACTGTGCAAGCACTAACATCTAGCTTCCTTATACTAACACCCATTCATTCAGTGACAGTCGCGTGTACATTTTTTATATAGTTAAATCAAATAGGTTTTAGGTGTTCTGATACACTTCCACACACCTGCCTAATAAATACTTGTCAATAAATTTGCTACAGCTCTGTCTGTTAATCTCCTAATCACTTGTATAATGAAGGTTAATATTTCTTCTTGTTATATAGGACTGATTGTACTTGTGCCTAAGCAGCTTGTACGAAGTATATTCACATTCATGTTTAACCTTTTTGCATTGTGTGACTTGTAATTGATTCTGTATTTGTGTCTTTAAAAATGCTAATAAAAATCAGATTGCAAAAAAAAGACCAAATTACATTCTTAGATCATCTGAAATAGTTTTGAAAACTTGAAGTTGTGCTTTCAGTTCCTCATCTGATGAACTATACAGTTTTAAATCATTGACAAAGAAAAGATGAGAGATCTTCACACTTTGTTTTCTAGGAGCCAAATTATAGCTATGGCCTAAGCTGTTAAGTAGACAGCTTAATGGGTTAAGGGCAAGGCAGAGTAGCAGTAGTGACAGAGAGTCAACCTGAAATATCCCCCTTTAGTAATAATTTGTCCTTTATCATGGCTTAATTGTAAAGTTATGGTCACTGTAATGTAATTGATCAGTGTAGGATGTATCTTATACATTTTAAGAACCCTTTTATCCATGAATGCGGGATACTATCAAATTCTTTTATGTAGTCAATCCATGCCATACTTAGCTTCTTCCCCTTTTTTACAGTTCTCCACTATGATTTCATTTAACAACAAATGATTCTTTGTTCCATATGACTTTCTTTTATTGCCCTTTTGTTATATTGCCATAATTGAGTTTTCTTTCTCTAAATGACTATAAACTCTGTCGGCATAATTTCCAGTGCATAATTTATATGTCGTTGTAAGGCAAGTTATTGATCTATAATTTTTAGGCTAGCTTGCAGGGTCACTCTTAAGTAGGAGCATTGTTTTTCCTGTTGTTAGCCAAGTTGGTGTCTGTTCAGGATGTGCATATCAATAGTTCTTAATCATGGCTAAATCTCAGTGCAAAGATGTTAATACTTTTAACCAGAAGTTAGGTACTGCATCTGGGCCTGGGGTTTTCCAATTAGAGGCTTTTCTTAACTTTGTTTCTATCTCTCTGGCTGTTACTTCATCCCATTTGATATCCAGTACCTTTAAACTTCTTATTCTTTCTTTTACTTCTTCTATCCATTTAGTATCTTTATGTCCCACAGTATCTTCATAGATACTTCTCCAAAATGTATCTATTTCTTCTTTTCTGGTGGTCTTTCAATTCCTTTTACTTTGATTCCCAATTCTCTATAAAACTTTTTTGGGTCATCAGTAAATTGTTTATTTTGCACTTTTTTTTAATATTTATTTGCATATGTTCTAAGTTTTTCCGCCTGTGCTGGGATTTTTAGTTTGTCATTATGTCTATCTAAGTTTTTTGTTGATCTGTTCCCTCTTCTATACTCTTTTAACAGTGACACTTCTTGTCTTAATTGCTTTATAGTTTTCTGTATTCGATACCTCCATGATGGTATTTGATTTCTCCCCTTCCTTTCTCTCACTACCCTGTGTTCTTGTGGTAGAACTTAATCAGTTAAATATTTAGCAGCATGATAATATATCCTGTTTACTTCTGTTACAATGCATGGACCTCTATGGATAGTCCTAATTACTGTGTTGAATTGTTTTATCAAACTTCTGACTTTTGGGGTTGAACTGAGCTTCTGCAGTCTATTTCTTTCATTGATCTTAATGTGTCTGTCTAAGTCTATTAAATCAAGAAACTCTTCTCTTAGCTCGTTTTTTTCTAAACTGAGGGCACATTTTTGTTTTGCACTGTTTGTGGGCATTCTATAGAAAGTTTTGTTGGATCTTTCTTATAGGTTCATAGGTTCATACTAGGCTATCTGCCCTAGGGCATTTATAAGCCTAGCCAGAGTGTGTTTGGCTTTCGCCACCCATTTTAAATGAATTTTGCTATGCCCTTTTTCGAGGTTAGTATACTGTGCCTCTGTCTAATAGTGACACAGAAGTGATACCCGGGGTAAACCTACTATCTCCCATCCACTCATCAAGATTCCTCTTGAAGGGAGTCAATGAGGGACTCTGCCTAACCTGGACTGGGATTTTATTCCGGAGTGAAGGGAGCCTCTCGGTTATGAATCTGTCCCTCCAGCATGTCCTATTTATTTCAGTGCTGAGGTTCAAGTCTCTCGAGCGCGTAGCTCGATGGGATTTGGATTTTCTGAGGTACAGCATGTCCATGAATTCCGGGTTGGACATGGCTTTATATGTCAGGCACAGATCGCCTCTGAGCAGGCGGTATGCCACTGAGTAGAGCTGGAGTTTCTTTAACCGGGCAGCATATGGCATCTGTTTGAGCCCTTTGATCCTCTTAGTGAGGTACTTTTGGGGTCTTTCCAGTTGCTGCAGGTGTCTGGTAAGGTACATCCCAAAAGGGGCATTGTACTCAATTATGGGCCTGATGAGGGATGAATAAAGAGGCACGATGACCTCCCCTGATCTAGATGTGAATCCCTTCATGATTACGTGGGCTATATAAAATGTTTTTCTAACCACTTTGGCCACGTGGTTGTCAAATGAGAGATTGCTATCAACTTGGGTCCCCAGGTCCCTAATTACCTCTTCCGTACTTAATGGATTACCACCTATGTGGTAATTTGTGGGCACTTTGTTTTTGCCAAAGGGGATGACTATACACTTTTTGGCGTTTAGCTTGAGACCATGGCTCTGGCACCAGTTGTCTGTTTCTATGAGGCCCTTTTGGAGGATGCTTGTGTCAGCTGGAGAGTCTATTATGCCGCCCAGTTTGCAGTCATCTGCGAACTTGGTCAGCCACAGTCCTTCCGTGTTAGCCTGTACCTCCGAGAAATATATACCGAACAAGAGAGGTCCCAGGACTGAGCCTTGTGGGACACCACTTGTAACTGGTTTGGAGTCTGACATGGCTCCAGCAATTCTAACCATGTGGGTTCTGTCCTTGAGCCAGTTTGCAACCCATCTAGTGACATAGGGGTTTATATTTAAGCTGGTGAGCTTATCTATAATGCCCGAGTGGGGTATTGTATCGAAGGCTTCTGCAAGGCCCAGGTAGGCTGTGTGGACCACCTTCCCCTCGTCAATGGCCTTGGTGACTGTTTCAAAGAAATCAACCAGATTTAAGAGGCAGGATCTGCCCTTAACAAAGCCGAACTGGGTAGGATCCAGTGTCTGTAGGTCCCCAATATCTTTATTTATGAGGTCCATGATGATCCTTTCCATAGCTTTACAGACCAAGCTAGTCAAGCTTATGGGGCGATAGTTTCCAGGATCCGTTGAGGCACCACCTTTGTGGAGAGGGACCACTGTTGCTGTACGCCACTCTTTGGGTACATATCCTATAGTAAGGCTGAGACTGAACAGTAGTTTTATGTTTGGGTTTAGTTCTTCTTGGAGTTCATGTAGGACGCAGCTCGGCACACCATCTGATTTCTTCAATTTCATCCTATGCCATCCGTTGCTCTGTCATATGGGAACTCACTGGCCTGTCACTCCTCAACATTGACTGTGTCAGAGTTTACGCAGTTTCCTGTTCTTCCCTTGCTGCTCACCTTCAAGTGAATATTTATACTGGTTTCCTGTGGAAGGCTCCAAAATATCTATATATAGCACCTGACCAATTTTTCCCATTCCACTGGTTTCCCCTTAATTTGGTGGTCCATTGCTCTATCCTGTTGTGGTGCTTTCCTTCATTTTGGAGGTACTTCATAACCTCAGTTTCTATTTCTTTAACTTCCCCATCACTAATCTCCTTTTCTACTTCTCCTTTGTCTTCTTATTTTTTGTAATATAAAGTTTTCCATGTCCGAATTCCTTTGGCTTTATTTCTCTTGAAATATCTTCGGAGCTGCTCTTTTTTTTGTACTGATCAGTTTTGCTTTCTCCTCTGCATAGATATTACACCATATTAAATATCATTTTCTTTCCCATGTCTATATTTCTTCTTCAGATGTCTCCTGATCTTCCTGTTTCTCCTTAATTTTGGGGCTAGTTCCATCATGCTCTGCTGTAACCGGTGTTAGACCTTCTACACTAAATCCTTCACTTCACAGGCACTCCATAAGTTCAACTTCTATTTTTAACTTCTACTTCACTAATCTTCTTTTCTGCATTCCCTCTTTGTGATATTTTTTATTGTGAAATTTTCCATGCATGGATGCCTTTGCCTGTATTTCTCTTTGAATATCCTTGGGCTGTCATCTTTATATTGATTAATGTGGCTTTTGCCTCTGCATAAATATTGTACCATATCAAATCTCTCTTTCTTTCCCATGTCCATATTTCCTTTTTGTACTTTTCAGAAATCTCTAGGTTTTGTTGTTTATATTTTTGTACTTCCTCAGATGCTTCTTTTTCCAAACAGATCAAAGTTTCTTGGTCTATATACAGTTTTATACAAATCTGTTGTATTAATGACCACAAGTTTCATTTGAAGCTTCTGACAGTTTTTCTTGTGGAAGTATTTTTCTTGACTCTAATTTCTCTCTTAATCTTTTTGTATATCTTTTGTCTGGAATTTCTAAGCTTGTTACATAACAGTAACAACACATAATTTCTTTCTTATCCTCAGTAGTCCACTCTATCATCTTTATTGCTCTTCTTTGGCCTATTAGTTTTTGTGATTTTTGTGGACTGCTACTTCCTTCTACAACAGTGGCCAATCCTCCCCCTGGGCCTGGCCTGGCCCCATTGTAGTTTCTGTATTTTCAGGATTCTACATTGTCATTTGTTCCAGTCCTGACACAAGTGTGCCTATCAGGATTGGGAACTTTTTTTTATCCTGGGTCTTGTGCACTCAGCTATCTTTTATAATTTTTGACCTACTTCTGTCCATGATATATGCTATATAAATGCAGTCTATATATTAGTGCTGCCTTGGTGAGATTTCGTGAAAAACAGGGTCCACCTCATGAAGGTACTCACCAAGACTTGAGTATGAATTCAATTTCAGCAATACTACTCTCCTTTGCTTGCTGACTTATCATCTCTCCATTTGGACCCATGCTCAGTATAGGTGGTTCCATTTACAATGAGCTCTCCACACAATTATGTATTGCCTTTGATGTTGCATACATAGCTAAAAACTGCTTTGTAGTTGTCCTTGAGCTGGGAGGCCAGACCTACCTCAAATTTGGCTTTGGAGGACTTTATTTGTCCTCTGAGCTGTTTGTTTAGTTTGATGAGAGTGCTTTTTTTCCTGCTGAGTGCTGCACCTGCTAATTTTTGCCAGGATTTTCTTCCTTATGTTATATAGCCTACTGATTTTGTGATTCTACCAGGTTGGCTTGTTTTTTGAGTTAGTTCTGTACTTCTTCCTGGTGGGTACAGCTGCCTGTATGCAGTTATTAACATGTTTGTACAGGGTTTCTGTAAACAGTTCGGGATAGACAGCAATTTTTTCAGGGTTTATGAAGGCTTGAAAATTTTCCAGGTTATCACTTAATAGTAGGGGGTTAGCCATAGAGTAGTCCGTGAATATTCCAGGTTTAGCTGGGGGTCCAGGTTTTATTTTTACTTCAAAGGAGACCATTTTGCGGTCTGACCTTACCAGGGAAGTCATTACAGTAGGCGGTGTGCAGCACTGTCCCATATTAGTAAGGACCAGGTCCAGTATGGTTGCACCCCTGGTTGGTGTGTTGACTATCTGGTCTAAGGAGTTTGTGTTTGCAAAATTCAGGAATCTCTGTGCCTGTATGTTTGGTGTCATATAGGATTCCCAGTTAATAGTGGGGTAATTAAAGCCACCCATGAATATGGCATTAGGTTGGATTGTTAATGTTTCTAATAAGTTTAAATACATTGTATGGGTTTCCTGGATCATAAAGGGAGACCTATAGTTTGCGAAGAAGTGGTGCTGGATTTTGCCTATAGTGATTTGAACAAGGAGCAGCTCAAGTACACTGTCCTGTTTAACCAGCCTAGAAGTATTTGTATGTTTGACGTAAATAGAAACACCTCCAATTTAATCCCTGCCTGTGAAGTAGCTGGTCTAAATGTGTGGAAGGCATTATAACCTTGCACTATTGTTGTGCTGTCCGCAGCTTTAACCCATGTTTCAGTGATTGCACAGAAATCAGCATTCTCTAGGGTGAAAAGAGCTTCTAGGGAGTGGAGTTTTTTGTTTATTACATCCTAGATGCTAACTGCATTCAATATGCGGATGACTCCTCCTTGATTTACTCTGACACCTCACCAGCTACCTGTCTGGTGGACCCCAGCCATAAACAAGCTATACAATAGAAGGAGGAAGCTACTAAATGATAGAGCAAAATTCCAAAAAGGGAAGGCATCTCTGATCAGTATTAGCAAAAAACTACGGGCACTCATAAAATCGTCTAAGGCCAGCTTCGAGAGAAAAATTGCACAGGACACTAAGGATAATCACAAGGCTTTCTTTAGTTATGTTAGGAAAGTGGGTGGTAATTCCCAGATATGCTCAGAATTAGTCCAAAATGACAAAAAATACACCTAACCCACAGACATTGCCAACATCCTAGCTGACAGGTTCAGCGCAAACTTCTCCCCCCCCTCCCCACCAAAAGGGCAAATATCTATTCCAGCAGAGTGCTGCCCCCCTGACATCTCGGATGCTCAGGTAAGAGCCGCCCTCTCCAAAGCAAAAAACACAGCATCAATGGGACCAGATGGTGTCCCGGGCTGCGTCCTACATGAACTCCAAGAAGAGCTAAACCCAAACATAAAACTACTGTTCAATCTCTGCCTTACTACAGGATATGTACCCAAAGAGTGGCGTACAGCAACAGTGGTCCCTCTCCACAAAGGTGGTGCCTCAACGGATCCTGGAAACTATCGCCCCATAAGTCTGACTAGCTTGGTCTGCAAAGCTATGGAAAGGATAATGATGGACCTCATAAATAAAGATATTGGGGACCTACAGACACTGGATCCTACCCAGTTCGGCTTTGTTAAGGGCAGATCCTGCCTCTTAAACCTGGTTGATTTCTTTGAAACAGTCACCAAGGCCATTGACGAGGGGAAGGTGGTCCACACAGCCTACCTGGACCTCGCAAAAGCCTTCGATACAATACCCCACTCGGGCATTATAGATAAGCTCACCAGCTTAAATATAAACCCCTATGTCACTAGATGGGTAGCAAACTGGCTCAAGGACAGAACCCACATGGTTAGAATTGCTGGAGCCATGTCAGACTCCAAACCAGTTACAAGTGGCGTCCCACAAGGCTCAGTCCTGGGACCTCTCTTGTTCGGTATATATTTCTCGGAGGTACAGGCCAACACAGAAGGACTGTGGCTGACCAAGTTCGCAGATGACTGCAAACTGGGCGCCATAATTGAGACTCCAGCCGACACAAGCATCTTCCGAAAGGGCCTCATAGAAACAGACAACTGGTGCCAGAGCCATGGCCTCAAGCTAAATGCTAAAAAGTGTATAGTCATCCCCTTTGGCAAAAACAAAGTGCCCACAAATTACCACATAGGTGGTAATCCATTAAGTACAGAAGAAGTAATTAGGGACCTGGGGACCCAAGTTGATAGCAATCTCTCATTTGACAACCATGTGGCCAAAGTGGTTAGAAAAACATTTTATATAGCCCACCTAATCATGAAGGGATTCACATCTAGATCAGGGGAGGTCATCGTGCCTCTTTACTCATCCCTCATCAGGCCCATAATTGAGTACAATGCCCCTTTTGGGATGTACCTTACCAGACACCTGCAGCAAATGGAAAGACCCCAAAAGTACCTCACCAAGAGGATCAAAGGGCTCAAACAGATGCCATATGCTGCCCGGTTAAAGAAACTCCAGCTCTATTCAGTGGCATACTGCCTGTTCAGAGGTGATCTGTGCCTGACGTATAAAGCCATGTCCAACCCGGAATTAATGGACATGCTGCACCTCAGAAAATCCAAATCCTATCGAGCTACATGCTCGAGAGACTTGAACCTCAGCACTGAAATAAATAGGACATGCTGGAGGGACAGATTCATAACCCAGAGGCTCCCTTCACTCTGGAATAAAATCCCAGTCCAGGTTAGGCAGAGTCCCTCATTGACTCTCTTCAAGAGGAATCTTGATGAGTGGATGGGAGATCGTAGGTTTACCCCGGGTATGACTTCTGTGTCACTGTTAGACAGAGGCACAGTATACTAACCTCAAAAAAGGGCATAGCAAAATTAATTTAAAATGGGTGGCGAAAGCCAAACACATTCTGGCTAGGCTTATAAATGCCCTAGGGCAGATAGCCTAGTATGAATCTATGAACCTATAACCCAAAATACCTTCAGTACAGTAGAAAAATGGCTCTCCAATCACCATCTAATCCTAACCCCAACAAAACTAAGCTACTCTTCTTCTCCCCCACACGCAGGACCCCCCTGCCATCCTTCAACATAACAGCTAACAATGGCACTATCATCTCGCCAGAAGCCTAAACTAAACTACTGGGTGTCATAGTTGATAACAACCTGAAGTTTGATGTGCATATCAATCAACTATTAAAGCCATTAATAAAAAACTTGGCTCTCTTTACAGAATCAAACCTTTCCTTACCCCACTTGCTAGAACTGCAATTGCTCATTCCCATCTACTATAATCTCTTCTCTATGCCTCAGCTCCATTCTCCAACTTAAACAAAACAGATCTTAATAAACTATCATCCTGCTATAACCACATTGCCAGATTTGCTACTGGCACAGCCTACCGGACACACCACTGTCACAACCTAAATTGCCTAGGATGGCTTGAACTGCCTAGCCTACTGCAGTTCAACCAGCTAATAGTGGAGCCCAAAGTCCTTTACCAACCAGAAAATACACCTGCACTAAAAAATATTATCAGCCCCTATATCAGCACCCGGCCACTGTGATCATCCACAAGACTCCTAGTTCAAACATACAAATCCAGCTACTCAGCTGGGGACTCTCTGTTTGCCAAAATTGTTGGAAAAACATGGAACAGACTCCCAGCTGACTTGACCCTAGAACCCTCACTAACTTGATTCAAAAACAAACTCAAGAAATACTTCAAAACTCATTGGTTATGTCCTTGCACTAACCCAGACTAGTGACCTCTCTATTACTTAGGTGCCTTACCTTCAACTACTTCTAACTTTTTTCTACCACACCACTTCAGGAAGGGTCAGTTGTATAACTGCTGCTCAATGTATCTTAAACCGGAATGTAATGTTATGTATATATATATATATATATAACTTTGAAAATAATGTCATGGTTTCATAGTTTCATAGTTTCATAGTTTAGTACTAGGCTATCTGCCCTGGGGCATTTGTAAGCCTAGCCATAGTGATGTGGCTTTCGCCACCCCATGAAATGGTAGAAAAAATGCACAGAATAGATTTAGAATAGTTTACTGTGCCCCTGTCTAGTAGTGACACAGATGTGACCCCTGGGGTAAACTTACGATCTCCCATCCACTCATCAAGATTTCTCTTGAAGAGAGTCAGTGAGAGGCTCTGCCTAACATGAACTGGGATCTTGTTCTAGAGCATGGGAAGCCTCTGGGTTATGAATCTATCCCTCCAGCATGTCCTATTCATACTTGTGCCGAGGTTTAAGTCTTTAGCTCTCGTGGTCCTGATGGATTTGGATTTTTTGAGTTGGAGCATTTCCATCAGTTCCTGATTGGACATGGCCTTGTACGTCAGGCAGAGATCACCTCTGAGCAGGCGGTATGCTACTGAATAGAGCTGGAGTTTCTTTAGTCTGGCAGAATAAGACATATGTTGGAGACCCTTGATCCTCTTGGTGAGGTACTTTTGTGGTCTCTCCAGCTGTTGCAAATGCCGGGTGAGGTACATACCAAATGGGGCATTGTACTCAATCATGGGTCTGATGAGGGAGGAGTATAGGGGTACAATGACATCCTTGGATCTGGATGTGAATCCCTTCATGATAAGGTGTGCAAGGTAGAATGTTTTTCTAACCACTTTGGCAACGTGGGTGTCAAATGAGAGGTCGCTGTCGACTTAGGTCCCTAGGTCTCTGATTACTTTTTCCATACTCAGTGGGTTGCTGTCTATGTGATAATTTGTGGGTACTTTGTTTTTCCCAAAGGGGATGACTATACATTTTTTGGCATTTAGTTTAAGGCCATGACTCCGGCACCAGTTGTCCGTTTCTGTAAGGCCTTTTTGTAGGATGTATGTGTCCGCTGGTGTATCAACTATGGCGCCTAGTTTGCAGTCATCTGCGAACTTTGTCAGCCACAACCCTCCCATGTTTGCTTTAACATCTGAGAAATAAATGCTGAACAAGAGGGGTCCCAGGACAGATCCCTGTGGGACACCACTTGTGACTGGCATTGAGTCTGACATTGCTCCAGCGATTCTAACTTTATGGGTTCTGTCCTTTAGCCAGTTTGCAACCCATCTAGTGACATAAGGGTTTACGTTTAAGCTGTTGAGCTTATCTATCATGCCTGAGTGGGGTATTGTGTCAAAGGCCTTAGCCAAGTCCAGGTAGGCTGTATGGACTGCTTTGCCCTCATCAATGGCTCTAGTGACTGTTTCGAAAAAGTCAACCAGGTTCAAAAGGCAGGATCTGCCCTTTACAAAGCCGAACTGGGTGGGGTCAAGTGTATGTAGGTCCCCAATGTCTCTGTTTATGAGTTCCATAATGATTCTTTCCATAGCTTTGCAGACCAGGCTGGTTAAGCTTATGGGGCGGTAGTTCCCAGGGTCTGTAGAGGTACCCCCTTTGTGGAGTGGGACCACTGTTGCTGTACGCCAGTGTTCAAGTACATATCCTGTAGTAAGACTAAGGTTAAATAGCATTTTTATGTGCGGGTTTAGCTGCTCTTGGAGTTCACATAGCACGCAACCCGGGATACCGTCAGGTCCCATTGATGCTGTGTTTTTAGTTTTGTTGAGGGCGGCTTTCACTTGGACATCTGAGATGACAGGGAGATTACATTCAGCTGGGATAAATATTTCTTCTTTTGGGGGTGAGGGAGGGGAGAAATTTGCACTGAACCTGTCAGCCAGAATGTTGGCAATATCTGTGGGTTCAGTGTATTTTTTGTTGTTGTGAACTAACTCTGAGCATATCTGAGGGTTTCCGCCCAGCTTTATAACATAGCTGAAGAAGGCTTTGTGGTTATCTTTAGTGTCCTTAGCGATTTTTCTCTCAAAGTTGGCCTTGGATGTTTTTATGAGAGAACGTAGTTTTCTGCTAGTGTTGATCAGAGATATCTTCCCTTTATGGGATTTTGCTCTGTCGTGCAGTAGCTTCCTTCTTTTGTTATACAATTTGTTAATGGCTGAGGTCCACCAGACAGGACGCTTGCCTTTGGTGGAGAGGGACTTGGATTTATTTAGGATTGCATGATCCATGCATTCTTGGAGATGTCCATAGAAAGCATTTGTGAAGGATTCGGCATTATGGGATGTGGTATCCACCGGCCCAGTGGGCTTAAAGGATACCATCTCAGTCTTGAGAAGAGTGAAGTCTGCTTTTGAGAAGTTTTTCACTGTGGTCTTTTGTGCTGGGGGTGGAGGTGGGATATGTATATCCATGGTGATTAGTTTGTGGTCAGATCTCACTAGTGAGGGGTATACCTCCGGTGTGGAGCATTTGGTCCCCATGTTTGTGATGATCAGGTCTAGTATATTATCTCCCCTAGTGGGAGAGGTGACTAGTTGTTCCAGTGCATTTGAATTTATGAATTCCAGGAACCTTTGGGCTAGGGTGTTAGGGCTAGAATAATGTACCCAATCTATGTTTGGGTAGTTGAAGTCTCCCAGTATGATGGTATTTTGTGATACATTCATATCCTCCAGTGTCTTCAGGAAGGCTGAGTGGGGTTCCTGAGATTGGGAGGGTGGTCTGTAACATGCTACCAGTTGTATAGCAGTTTTGCCTATGGTTAGTTGCACCTGTATGGTCTCCGATGCTTCATGTGTTGCTACTAACCTGGAGGTGTGGGTGTCCTTGATGAATATGGACACTCCCCCTCCCTTTGTGGTTTGGCCTGGGTTTTGGGGCCGAAAAGCATGATACGAGGTATAGCCTGGTAGCACTGGGGTGCTCTCAGGAGCCTTGAACCAGGTTTCAGTTACTGCACAGACGTCGATGTTCTCCATACTGCGGAGTGCATCAAGAGCCTGCATCTTGAGATGTTTTGTAAAGTGTTTTATAATAAGTTAGTACTATATGTGCTAAATGCTGGTATTGCTTATGACTGTAATCTGCTTGAAAGTAGAATTTACTAAATGCTCAATGTGTATTATTATCTTGGAGCTTTTCTCCCCAGGCCTCTGCTGAAAATGGACATATATCCATTCGGACTATCCCAGTCAACAAACGTAAAATAAATAAACATTATATCAGATAGTTAGGGCTGTTGTACTTAGATTGTGTGGTGTTCTTACTCTTGGTCTCCAAACCAGCCATTTAACATTAAGAAGGTTTTTTCTGCACCCTTGTGGCAGAAGTGTGCTGATTTAAAACTATCTGAGTTGGGGATTGGTGGAAAGGATTACTGTGAGCTTTCCTGATTGGTAGGTTGTTTTAAACCTGTTCCTTTTCGGCTGTGTATATCCCTCACATTTGCACAAAGCAGTTCTCCAGGCAGCAGTGGTTAGTGGTGCCCTGGAGAGATGTAATTGCCTTCAAGATAACATTTCCCCAGAATAACTATCACTGAAGCCATATCAACCATAGCAACTAAGCCACATGCTGGGCAGCATCGCTATTGGTTAACCTTAGAGTATAGAACGTATAGTTCCCACCTATAGTATCTGAGCGACCAGCACAGTCCAGTCAAGTTAATCCATTACTTTCCCTGATGAAACCCAGAGAAATAACCTGATATCATGGATGGGTAGTTTCTTACAATATCTATAGCCAGCCAGGAGGACATGGGTATCATGAGGCAAAGTCACAATTGTGTTATGTATACTGACACCTACTTAATCCTGAAGCATATGTGAGAGATGTAATTACTCTATGAAAATGGAGGCCAGGCTTTCGCATACAGATTGAATACCAAACAGGTTGTCAGCGCACACACATATGCACACATAATTCCCCACACTAAATAAGGATTTGATACACAAACCCACATAATGGGAGGTACTTACTGGTAACTTGCCAAAAATTCAGAGGCGTCCCAAATATTGCCTTCAGAAAACATACATAAGCATACATCAAAGCAAACAACAACCACAACACATAATAAGACACACATCAGTGTCTCAACAAACAAGCCCATAAGACGAAGCAGCACAAAAGTTAACATAGTCATAGGAGACTTATAGTTAGGTGCACAGATGTCCCTCTCACTGGGCTGGACAAGGAAAAGGCTGCAGTTAGTTACCTGTCAAGTGCCAGGATCCATCAGATCAACCAAGCACTCAAGTCACTAAGCCACACATACTAATATGACTCTGTCATAGTCTATGTGGCTGTGAATGATGTGGGATACACCTCCCTGAGCTATACGAAAATAGACATGATTGAGCTGTCAGATTATGTATCCCAGGCAAGTATGAGTCTAGCCTTGAGCAGCATTCTATCTTCACCTAGAATGATGCTACAATACAAAAAAATTACTGACTTTAACAATTGGCTTAACCTTTGGTCTCAAGTCCAAGTGGATTCATTATTTTTCATCCTGGGATGACATGATCAACAGGCCATTCTGTTTTTCCAGAGGTGGTATGCACCCCTCTCCTCTAGGCTTCCGGATAATGGCAAAGGCTTTAGCCACCCCTGTAGTATTTTTTTAGGCAGTGCCAAGGTAACCAACCTCACAATGTAACAAAATCTTCTCCTGATAAGCTCACAATACTACTGCTCAGTGCTAGGAGTCAAAACAAAAAACTGCACTTCCTAAAAGTATTCCTCACCTTGGAAAATATTGGCATCAGTGCAGTCACTGAGACACGGTTCAAAACTGCAGAAAGCACCTTGTCTGTGCAAGGCTACAATGCCTCTTATATGTTCAGACCACCAACTGAGCAAGAAAGAACCACAGAAAACATAGAATCCTTTGCAGAGGTGTACACCAATGCCCTGTATAGCCATTTAAGCAGTTGTATAGAATTAGCAATACCATACCAGATTAAACCCTGGTCTTGCCCTAAAGAAAAGCCATCCTGGTGGACACCTGCTATAAACAGGCTATACACCATAAGAAATAAACTAATGTACAAAATAAGTAGCAACAGGCTCAGCAGAAGAAGAAATCCCTCATTAGTCTAAATTAACAAATCAGAGATCTGGTCAAGTTCTCAAAAGCAAATTATGAAGTAAAAATTGTCTCCTTAGCCAAAGAAAATCACAAAGCATTTTTTAACGATGTCCTAAATCCAAAGGGGAATACACAGCTATGTGCAGAGCTGGTTGTGGATGGCACCATCCATACTAAACCAGAGGAAATAGCCAACCTGTTAGCTCACAGCTTTGGACCAAACTTCAACCCCCAGACCCTACTGGTTGTACCCCAAAGTATACCTGTCATCAGTCTTCAGCCTACTATCTCAAGAGAGCAGGTAATCTCTGTGCTGTCTAAGGCTAAAAGCATGGTATCAGTGGGCCCTGACAATATCCAAGGTTGTCTTTTATATAACCTAAAACCTGACCTAGCAGACCCACTTGGATCTCTATCTAACTGCAGACTCAAGACAGATTTTGTTCCAGTAGAATGGAGGGCAGCAACAGTTGTCCCTCTACACAAAGGTGGAACCATCAACTGACCCAGAGTATTATACATCCATAAGCCTTATTAGCCTCATTTGTAAGGCCATGGGAAGAATCATCATTGCCCTTATCACCAAGGACATTGGTAAACTCCAGACTCTGGACCTAACACAGTTTGGAATCGTTAAGGGTAGTTCATGTCTGTTAAATCTGGGTGACTTCTTTGAGAAAGTCAGCAAGGTCACAGATGAGGGAAAGACTGCACATACTGCCTAACTTGACCTGGTCAAAGCATTTGAAACAATGCCATACACAGTTATTATACAGAAACTCTCTAAACTGGGCATAAAGCCCTATATTACCAGGTGGGTAGCCAATGTTCACTGAAAAGACACATACTGTCAAAGTGGGTGAATTCATCTGTAACAAAAGAGCAGTCACCAGCGGCATAACACAAGGTTCTGTACTAGACCATCTTCAGTTCGTTATATTTTTCTCAGAAGTCAAGGCAAACTTAGATGAACTTTAGCTTACCAAGTACACAGATGACTGCAAATAAGGGGCAATCACCGAATCTCTGAATGATACTGATGTACTGCAGAAAGAATTAATGCAGACAAATGATTGGTGCCAGAGCCATGGATTAAAACTAAATTCAAAAAATGCATAATTGTTCCCTCTGGGAAAGCAAATACTCCAGCTAATTGCAATATAGACAGCATCCTCCAAGGGTAGACCCAGAGACATGTGATCTGGGTAAGCAAGTTAATGGTAATCTGAACTTTGTTCACCATGTGTCCACAGTGGTGAGAAAGTCCTTCTGCGAGCACAACTCATAAGTAAGATCATGGCATCTAGATCAAAGGACATTATAATTCTAAAGTGCTTGGCCCTCATCGGATCAATAATTGAGTACAATCCACCCTTTTGCATGTACCTCAACAGACATCTGCAACAGCTGAAGTGACCACAGAGGTTTCTTACCAGGAAGATACATGGTATAAAAAGCAAGTCCTACGAGGAAGTATTGAAAGCCCTATCACTGTATTCTGTCTCCTATAGACTACTAAGGGACAATATGTGTCCAGCCTTGAGGGCAGTGTTCGATCCATCCCAAATGGAAATGTTATTAATTCGGAAATCAAATTTCACAAGGGTCACTTGTTCCAGAGATCCTAACTTAGCCTCTGACATAAATAAGTCATGTTAAAGGAATAGATACATCTCTCAGAGACCACCCTTTCTGTGGAACAAGCCTCTCATTCAAGTGAAGCAAAGCAATTCCCTAACCCTCTCCAAGTACAACCTAGATCAATGGATGGGTAATCGTAAATTTACTCCTAGGGTGGCGCCCAAGTCTGTCATGGACACAGGCAACCAGTATTAGATATCATAGGATAGGCTCACACCTGTGTGAACTTCATTCATCTTGCTATTGAAAATTAGGAAACTTGGAATAAATATAGTTAGTCTTATAAGGGTTCTTGGGCTATTAGCCTAGTATTCTATTATAAACCTATAATACTGCTGAGCTGAACTGAGAAACCCGTACTGTACAGTTTATTAAGAGAATACATGGATTTATATTTAAGTGTATTTTAACTAAAGTATGCACAGTTTATTACAGAAGGGTATTTGGTTTTATGTAATCTGCAGACCAGCTGTCACAAGTTTGGATATACTAAGCATTTTGAACTTGCAAGTCATAATATAAATTCATTAAATGGCTTGTTTTGAATGTGTATAATCTGTACTATATTGCATTAATCTGACAACACAGATGGCTAAATCTCTCTGTCTCTGTCTCTCATTAATGAGCTGCTTCCTGTTCCAAGGGTTATGAGTTTGAATCTTTCTACCTTCATTTACCTAATGTGTGACCTGCAGCAAGTCAAGGAACCAGACAATGCTTTGGGACAATTAGAAATTTGGGCTAGGCTCCTTAATAGTGTCCCGGACTGCATGCCCCTGCATGCTAGTGACAAGATACGAATATATGAACATACTGAAGTAGCAAGCACTAGATTACTTTTCATGGCTGGATAGAGTAAACTGGAATTCTAATCTTCTGCAAACATTTATCAAAATGAGTCATGACGAGTGAAATACATTAAAATGGCATACTGCAAATTGTCTCTCTCTGTACAACTGGATCTAAAGTTTTAAAAGTGCACTGCCAGACATCACAGTGTGAGTTAACAAACTAAGCAGACAATGCATGTTGCAGACATTAAGAATATTCAAAAAATAAAAGTGAGTTTTGCAGGGGAGGGAGTCTTGTCTACCACCACCCCCATAGATCTCTGAATGCTCTTATTTTGACTGCACTACCCTGGGGGTATGGAGAAGCTTCCTTGTCCACACAGTTTCATTACACCATTAAAATAATAGTTTATTTGCTATGGCCCTCACGTTTGAGTTAAAAAAAAGTTTTTTTTTTAAATTGTAGCAAGCTGCTTGCTACAAGTGTAGCAAAAGTTGTTACATTTTACACCTTGCCTACAGAGAGTGCTGCACCTCAAAGGTTTTATTTAAAAAAAAAAACTGTAGCAAATTGGACTACACGTGGAGTTCTAAAGTGTTCAGTTTTGACCACAAATGCAATACTGGCTTTTAAAAGCTGGTGTTGCAATAAAGAGAGATCAGGATCACCTAATCATTCCCCCAAGACTTTGCGGCTGAGAACATTGCCTCTCTTGCCCCGCCCTAGCTATCCTCCTGATTCTTTGGGCAAATGGGGATTCAATTAAAAAAAAATAAAAAAAAAACTCAAAAAAAGGCATAGCAAAATTAATTTAAAATGGGTGGCGAAAGCCAAACACACTCTGGCTAGGCTTATAATTGCCCTAGGGCAGATAGCCTAGTATGAACCTATGAACCTAAATATTTTCATCTTGCTCATACACAGTTTGATACTCATTGTATATCTCCATATATCCATGATATAATAATTTTTAATCAAATATTAATATTTATTCGGTGTTAAGTAAGTTGTACAATCATTCTACAAATACATTTGCACAGTCTCTTTAACAAACAGAACATTTTGCTTTAACCCTTACTAATTATAGCTATTTACTAAGGCTGAAAAATAAAAGCTGCTCCATCATTTACATTGAAAAGTCATATAATAACTGTCAGCATTATTTGCACTCCTTCAGCATCACGTACAATACCATAAATCAGAGCTATAGAAGCTATTTACAAATAATACATAATGTCTGAATACTTGTGTAAAAGTTTTGTAGTTTAGAGTGGAAAATGAAAATATCTATATTTTCAACATATTACAAAAATTCATATTTCACTAGTTGCTCACAGTAGATGTTACTTAGAAAAGAATTGTTACCAATATTTAGTAACAGTTATTTCAATGTATTTAGTTTTTATTTCTCCTAACACCAATGTAGAGTTTGCAATTCTTTGGTTGTACATTTTATATGATATTCAGTCACAAAAAAGTTATAAAGTATGACACCTTGGATCACATCTGCCGAGATAAAATTACTTGTCTTTGCTTTAATGATGCATGAAATTGTATACCACTTAACCTATTAGGATAACTTAGTGATTGCAAATATAATGTTCAAGCAACAAAGCTCTTGGGATGCTAACTTCAAGTTTCTTTCTATATTACATTTTAAGTATGCCGATTGAGTCTAAAAAATGAATCAAAGTGGTAGTGTCAAACTGACAAGTGCACTTCCTAAATGTGCCATATTTAAAAGGTTGTTGGAAATGTGTGTGTGTGTGTGTGTGTGTGTGTGTGTGTGTGTGTGTGTGTGTGTGTGTGTGTGTGTGTGTGTGTGTGTGTGTGTGTGTGTGTGTGTGTGTGTGAGTGTGTGTGCGCGCACGTGTGTATGTGTAGGGGTATGTGTGTAAGTGTGCGTATATGTAGGGATATGTGTGTATGTGTAGGGGTATGCGTGGATGTGTAGGAGTATGTGTGTATGCGTGTATGTGCAGGGGTATGTGTTTATGTGTGTATGTGTAGGGGTATGTGCATATGTGTGTATGTGTAGGAGTATGTGTTTGTAGGGGTAGGTGTGCATGTGTAGGGGTATGTGCGCATGTGTGCATGTGTAGGGTATGTGTGTGTATATGTAGGGATATGTGTGCATGTGTGTGTATATGTAGGGGTATGTGTGTATGTCTAGGGCTATGCGAGTATGTGTAGGGGTATGTTTGTGTATATGTGTAGGGGTACATGTGTATGTGTGTGTAGGGGTACGTGTGCATATGTGTATTTGTAGGGGTATGTGTGTGTGTATATGAAGGGTTACATGTGTATGTGTAGGGGTATGTGTGTGCATTTGTGTAGGGGTATGTGTATGTGTGTGTGTGTGTGTGTGTGTGTGTGTGTGTGTGTGTGTGTGTGTGTGTGTGCGTGTGTGTGTGTGTGTAGGGGTATGTATGTTTGTTTAGGGCTATGTGTGCATGTGTGTGTGTGTGTGTGTGTGTGTGTGTGTGTGTGTGTGTGTGTGTGTGTGTGTGCATGTGTGCATGTGTAGGGGGTACATGTGTATGTGTAGGCGTGTGTGTGTGTGTGTGTGTGTGTGTGTGTGTGTGTGTGTGTGTGTGTGTGTGTGTATGTGTAGGGGTATGCGTTTGTATATGTAGGGGTATGTGTGTATATGTGTATGATTAGGGCTATGCGTGTATGTGTAGGGGTATATGTGTGTGTATGTGTAGGGTTATGTGTGTGTGTATGTATATGTGTAGTGGTACATGTGTATGTGTAGGGGTATGTGTGTTTGTATGTGTAGGGGTATGTGTGTGTATATGTAAGGGTATATGTGTATGTGTAGGGGTACATGTTTATGAGTAGGGGTATGTGTGTATATCTGTATGTGTAGGGGTATGTGTATATATGTAGGGGTATGTGTGTATGTGTAGGAGTACATGTGTATGTATGTATGTATGTGTGTGTGTGTGTGTGTGTGTGTGTGTGTTATGGTATGTGTGTATATGTGTATTTGTAGTGGTATTTGTGAATGTATGTGTAGGGTTACGTGTGTATGTGTAGGGGTATCTGTGTGTGTTTGCATAGGGGTATGTGTGTATGTTTGTGTGTGTGTGTGTGTGTGTGTGTGTGTGTGTGTGTGTGTGTGTGTGTGTGTGTGTGTGTGTGTGTGTGTGTGTGTGTGTGTGTGTGTGTGTGTGTGTGTGTGTGTGTGTGTATGTGTGTGTGTGTGTGTCTGTGTGTGTCTGTGTGTTTAGGGGTATGTGTGTATTTGTGTATATATAGGGATATGTGTGTATGTTGTATGTGTAGGGGTGTGTGTATGTGGGCATGTGTGTATGACTGGAAGAACTCCCTGGTCAGCCTCAGTAAGAAGCTGAGATCCCTCATAAAATCCTCCAAAACTAGCTATGAAAACAAAATCACTACTGATTCTAAAGACAACCACAAAGCATTCTATAGCTATGTCAAGAATCTCAATGGCAACACTCGGATCTGCTCTGAGTTACAGCACAATGGCACTAAATATACAGAACCAACTGATATCGCCAACATCCTGGCAGATAGGTTCAGTGCTAACTTTACCCCCCCCCCCACCGCCTAAATGGCCCATCTCTATACCAGAAGAATGCAAAGTTCCTGTAATCATGGCTGCACAGGTAAAAAAACAGTTTCCAAAGCCAGGAACACAGCATCCATGGGACCTGACAACATCTCAGGCTGCGTTCTACATGAACTACAGAATGAACTGGCACCCCAGCTAAGCACCATGTTCAGTCACAGCCTCACTTCAGGCTTTGTGCCCACTGAAAGGCACACAGCAATGGTTATCCCACTCCACAAAGGGGAAGCCACCATGGACCGCGGGAACTAACACCCCATTAGCCTAACAAGCCTGGTCTGCAAGGCCATGGAACGTATCATCATGTAACTTATAAACAAAGACATTGGTAATATCCAAACTCTGGACCCCACTATGTTTGGGTTTGTAAAAGGCAGATCATGTCTCCTAAACCTGATTGATGTCTTTGAAGCAGTCACCAAAGCTGTAGACGAGGGTAAGGTGGTTCACACAGCCTATCTAGATCTCGCCAAGGCTTTTGACACTATCCCCCCACTCTGGAATTATAGATAAACTCACTAAACTAGGTATAAATCCCTATGTCACAAAATGGGATGCCAACTGACTCACTGACAGAACCCACACTGTGAAAGTAGCAGACTCCAAATCTAACTTCAGACCAGTGAGAAGTGGAGTACCACAGGGTTCAGGCCTGGGTCCTCTCCTGTCTGGTATCTACTTTTCTGAAGTACAGGCTAACACAGAAGGCCTTTGGCTAATGAAGTTCGTAGATGACTGCAAACTAGGAACCATAATTGAAAATCATAATGATGTGGACGTTCTACAAAAAGGCCCCACTGAGACAGATGTCTGTGTCAAAACCATAGCCACAAGCTCAATGCCAAAAAGTGCATTGTCATCCCCTTTGGTAAAAACTCAGTACCCATGAACTACCATATAGGTGGTAGTCTACTTAACACTGAAAGTGTGATAAGAAGAGACCTTGGGACACAGGTGGACAGTAGTCTCTACTTTGATAATCACATTGTCACAGTAGTCAGGAAATCATTCTACATGGCACACCTCATCACAAAAGGTTTCTCATCCAGGAAAAAAGAGGTCATTGTTCCCCTCTATTTGTCACTCATTAGACCCATTATAGAGTACAACGCCCCTTTTGATATGTACCTCGCAAGACATCTACAACAATTGGAAAGGCCACAGAAATACCTCACAAAGAGGATTACCAGCCTCAAACAGATGCCCTATGCAGACCGTTTCAAAAAACTCCAGCTTTACTCCATTGCATATCGCCTTCTCAGAGGTGATCTCTGCCTAACATACAAAGCTATGTCAAACCCAAAGCTGTTGGACATGCTCCACTTAAAGAAATCCCAATCCCTCTGAGCTACATGCTCTAGGGACCTAAACCTTGTCACCACAATAAGGTAAGGGCTTCAGAGCCAATAGCCAAATAACTTCTTATGATCCTGTGATCCTATATTCTATAGAAAGATGTTACATGGACAGAGGGGAAGAAGGGGATTTTGGATTATGGGGGCTATGTAAAAGGTTCTTCTGACTAGCAGTTATATGAGAAGAGATTCAAAATGTCATACAGTGATGGTACTTATACAAACGACACACATACATACACACACACACACACACACACACACACACACACACACACACACACACACACACACACACACACACCATTTGACTGAGGTCATATTCAAACACCATAGCTATCTAGGTATACAAGTTGGATTCTAGAGAACGTAAGATTAGTGACAGTCTAATGTACTCTCTCTCAAAGTACACTTTATAGTGAATGACTGCATCACTGTATGCCAAGAAGAAAATGTTGGGAGGAGTGTCTGACATAGCTGTGGACTCTCATCCCAGTGTAAAATTGTCTTCAGACTGATAAGTGAAGGAAGAGAGAAGTAGGTAGGCTTATGCTAATATGACTCTGCATATGCACAAACACACAAATTGATTGCTGTGAGAGTAGAACCCCTACCTACCTATCTAGTTATACAAGCTAAAGAGCACAGTAGTTAAAGCTCACATCCCTGCAGAAGACTGACTTAGTGTCAGAGTGGACTTTCTAGAGGATGACATCATCAGTGTATGCTGAAAAGAGGATGTTGGGAGGGCTGTATGACACTGTTGTGGAGTCATGTAGCAGTGTAAAAGCATCTCCTTAATGCTTCTTTAGAGAGGGCACCAAGATCTGGACTCATTCTCATCCAAGTATGCACACATCCAGTCAGCCAGTCAGAGATAGGCTCACACACAAACATACACAAAAAACGAACACTGTGAGATTAGAACCCCTACCTATCTAGTTACACAGCCTAGAGAACAAAGCACTTAACCCTAGCACTGCCACAAAAGGCCTGCTTTTAATAGTGTAAGAGTACACTTTCTAGAGGATTACATCATTATTGTGTTACAGGTAACGTACTGTTATGAGTCTTGGGTGCAACACCAGGATTTGTGATATGATTGTGTGAGTGCAATTTTCTAAAGTACATATTAATACATTCTGGTAAACTAGGCCAAATAAGCTGTCATGAATAATACTGCAGCAGTGAGACAGACATGTACCTGTTTTTCAGGATGATGTATAAATGACACACACACACACACACACACACACACACACACACACACACACACACACACACACTTGGGAAGTACCAGTAGTGCAGTGATGGAGTTATGTGCCTTCATATTCAGATGAAGGCATGTCCACATTAATAACAGTTACTGACAATACCAAAGAGATATGATCATGTATGACCAATGTCCACTGTCACTATATACCCATACCAAATGTAACAATGCAGTTAGGCTATAAAATTCTGGAGTCTGACAATGGCCTCCTAAGTCCTAATATATCATTTGCAAGTGTATTGTTGAAGGGCACACATGAATATCAGAAAGTATGTTTTCAGTGAATCGCACATGTTACTGCCCTCTCTTGTATTTATGAATGCATTTCCACATATTGGAGGATTACAGTCCAGTAACCAGAGTTAGACATACTATACACCTCTTCACAGAGCACATCGCTGAGAAGATAATTTGTGTGGATGATGACAACCTATTAGCACATGCGTGATTTGAATTTCAAGGATTCAACTTTGGTTTGAGAAGTAGCAGTGTCCACTGGTGCTCATTGCCAAACTGTGTTCAAGGACATAAATCATGTGAACTTAATTGCCCTTAAAGCAATGCATAGAGATTCTCTTTTTAGTTTCATAATGCTAAAATATCCTATGTTTATAACCTATGAACATGCAATTAATTATGCCATGCCTTTCCCTCTGTCTAGTCTCAAAAGCACATTTTAATATGCAGTGCAGTTTAAATCTGAATTTTTAACAACTGATTTGAAAAATCGTTCACACTTGTCATATCAGTTAATCATTTTTCACATAATAAAATACAGTCATCCACAATCATTAAAATCAGGCCTTTCTACTTCTCTTCTTTTTCCAATCATAATTGCTTTCTCCTTACTTTTATTTATTTATTTTATTGCTAATTAGTTTATTGTGTTTTTAGCAGTCTGACTGATAAGGGATGTCCTCGGAATATAATTCTGCATATCAATACTTTAACTGATCAACAACCATTTACCAGAAAATTTGAAATATCAGCTTACAATACAATACAATATTTCAGTCCACTGTAGAATTGCTCTCTAAATGCCATCTCTTCAAATAGAGAATTACAAATTTTCATTTGATGAAATCAAAGGCCTTCCTAATATTAAACATTACAGTTTGTGCTTCATCTCCTTTGTTCACACAAATATGCAAATAATATGCCAGAATCCATATCAGCTACTTGTCTTTCTTTAACAATATTAATTTACCCTGGTGAAATGACTTTTCATAAAGTGTTGCTCCATCTTTGCTTTGAACTGTAGCAAAAGTCTTAGTATTAAGGTTAATTAGAGAGATGGGATAATCATTTTAATTATCAAATGGATCTTCTTTGCCATGACTTAAGACAGTAAGATAGTCTCAGACATACTCTAGCTGGAAAAATATTACCTTCCTTTTTAAAGAGTTTTAAAGGTAAAGTAACTGTTACGATGGCTCATCTCCCACCATTTAGGAAATTCCACTGGAAAACCATCATTTCCTGGAGACCTGTTAGCATTCAAGATATTAATGGATTCTTTAATTTCATTAAATGGCAAATCCTTCTTTAATAAATTGCAAGATGTTGAGAATCAAGATGAGAACTTAGCTAAGTCTTTCACAAAGGTAATATTGATAGTTGGCTCCTTGTATATATTTTTTTAAATGTTGATGACATCTCTAACTAAACCTTCCTAGATATCTACCTGCTTTTTTCTGTTGTTAGTCTGTGTTGCCATGTCTTTGAGAGTCTGTTCTTTGAAGTCCTATGGTATGTTTTGATGTATTCAATTAATTTTTATTTCAGTATGGCCCCTTTTCAGTGAACACACAAGCAGAAAAAGAACCAGAAAATTATTTACAATTTATTGCTGCTACAGTTATAGTCAACAATATGAGGTAATTAATCTTTCAAATAAACAATACTGATAGCATAACACATTATGTTATTAGAGACAGTTCTAAAATATTACAGCAACATTATGCACAACAGTATTGGAAATATGATTGTTCTTTATAAATAACTCTGTTGATGTTAGGATAACAGAAAAAAAGAAGAAGGGATGTGGAAGAAGGGGAAATGAAAGGGATGAAAAAAATAATGTGAGAAAGTGAGATGAGAGAGGAGAAATTACATGATGAAATCATGAGAAAAGCAGGGATATGATATAGGTGAATTATAAGGGTGTGTATGAGCATTTTTTCTATACTCTGTACTAAAGGAAAGGTAAATTACATTTGTTTGTTTAGGTTTCATTACTAGGTAGTCTTGTTTTTAAAGGAATATCTACCCAGCCTGACTATCTGTTGCAACAGGTTCTCGCTGGCCCTTCCTTTAATGCCCTCAATCTTCATCAGCCTACGCAGTGACACCACTTTACACCAGTCCAACCAAATTATCCTACTAGCCCCTCAAACCAGTGAGTGGCCTGGATGTGACAGCTTGTCTGGCACCAACAGTCCATTTATCTGCTGTGGATTCATTGGGTTAGTAAAGCCTATTGAAATGCTCATGACACTGCATGCACATCTGTCTTTCCAGGCATGTTTATCTGTCCTAACAGACATGTATGGTCTGCAGCTGCGACAACCTGCACAGTAAGGGATGTCTGTCAAAGTACCCTACTGGCCAGTGTTGTCATATGTGCTCATATTTTCATAGTTTCCACTTGGATATGGTCCAGCACATCAGGACACTATAGGAACAATTTCATCATGGCACCAGTGGGTGAAGATAATGGTAATATGGACGTGGCTTTGTACAATGATAAATTGGCATTGTTTGCAATATTATTGGAAGAGGGGTTAATCAAATCCACAATTGCAGAGTCCCCTGTAGAAATTGTAGGCTGAGCTCCTAGCTTCACTAGGATATGGCAGATAGCATCAATATGAGAACCCCTCACCTCTTCCACTCATGTCTTCAGCATATACAGTATCTGAAATCTTCAACATTGAGATGTGCATACCCACCACAGGGGAATAGGTGTGGTAGATTAAGCACCCTCCATGACTCTAGGATCATAAGTGATATGGTTTCAACACCTGTCATAAATCAGCAGATGTGCAGGTGAATGACTGAGGCAAAACTGGCTGCTAAGATAAGATGTTCTTCTCCTGCTCCAACTGCTTGTGCAACATGGTGCACAAAAACAAACATTTGCTGCACTTTTTCTGTTTGTATTGCAGTGCCACTTCTGATATATAATCTATGGAACCATACCTTGGGTAGAATAAACACCTGTACTGCTATATTATATGGTTTCCCTTGTGCTGTATTATAACCCATTTCCAAAATGGCCAGGAGGTTGCTGGTGGAGATCGCACAGGACACTAGGACATATCCTACATCACCATGACACACAGTAATCAACATGTTACATGCAGTTTGCTTCTTGTTTACACGGTACTTATGGTACTTGTGTTTATAGACTTGTCTGTCTAGTTTGTGCATGCACAACTACCAACTAATGAACTTGTGAGAAATCTAGTGACATGATTCTTTGCCATAGGTCAGACTTATGGCAGACGTGAGAATCATGAGTCCTTTCCTAATGGTGATGCACAGTCTCACTACAGATAATGCCTTGTACACTGTAGCAAACGTCTGCCTTGTACACCTTAGAGAATCTGGAAACAAAACCACTTTTGATCAGTTAGCTATTAGACCTCAGTTTTCATCTATTGCCTTGCTGAAAAAAAGGTTTTGTGTGCTACATGTTTTAGTTTAGTCTAGTTTCATATCTCTCTCTTGTTACAGTTCTGCAGATTTTCAACCACCCTGCAACACTGATTGCATTATGATTTTGAAAGCCAGTGTCTCTGTTGTTTTCCACCACGTACGATGATTTGAATACCAGTGTCCCGCCTTCTTCTTTTCCATTGCTATTGTGGATGAGCACAAAAATACCAGTCGTGTGAACTATTTTAATATTTACTATACACATCCACTGGACTTCATAGATCCAAAATATTGAGTACCCACCCTGCCAACCAGTGTTACTGTTCAGTTGACTTTAGTGTAAATTGCCCTGGAAACTCCCCCCATTCTCATCTCATCTCGTCTCATCTCATCTCATCTCATCTCGTCTCATCTCATCTCATCTCATCTCGTCTCATCTCATCTCGGCTCATCTCATCTCATCTCGTCTCGTCTCGTCTCATCTCATCTCGTCTCGTCTCGTCTCGTCTCGTCTCATCTCATCTCATCTCATCTCATCTCGTCTCGTCTCATCTCATCTGATTAAACTAGTTTGCATAGTAGAGCAAACTGGGAAGTTCCTCATCTTATAGTGGCGTTACCCTTCTTTTTATTTTCCTGACTGCTTACTGCACAGTCCAGCACCTAGATGATTTAATCTCTTTTCCATATTTCTTTTTAGAATCTTCTCATCTTAGGGCTCTAGGTTTTAAACACTTCCTGCAAATTATTTTCATTAGTTTCATTTGTACCCTTTTCTCCAGGGCTAAATATCATGAAGTCAAAATTAACCTCATCGTCTGTTGGCAGCCTACTGGTAATAGGAACACTGAGGCACCACAAAACCTGCCTCATACTCACTGACAGCTGTTTAAGTCTTTCTGTAAATTACTCCATATGTGAGAGGTGCAAATTTTAATTAACTTTGTAGGCCAACTTCCCTTCAAACATGGCAGACTGTAACCAGCAATTTATTAGTTCTGACACCCACCTTACACCAGCCACTTTACCATGTTCTAATCAAACAGATATACCTTCTTAAACTGAGGCATGCAAAAAATCCCTGCCGAAACCACAAATGCCTCTTAAGCCTAAACAGTCTAAACAAACTGAAATCATTCTTGACTTGAGCCTAACATTATCTTCTTGGGTGGCTTTCAAGTATCTTTCTGTTTACTGGGAAATACACCACCTCAAACAAATATGCATAAAGATTACTGGGATTCATTAATGCTAGCTCCCTTGATCATTGGGTTCTAGTCCCAATAGGTTTTCAGAAATATCATACCTGCTTCTCACCAGTATTGCCACCCTATGCACAACTCCTGCAGTTGCATCATTGGTCAGATACAATCACCATTCGGTAACATTCACTATGAGGGTAAAACATGATTTACCAGAAAACCCTTCTGTCTTCAGACCTGATGATGGCCTGATGAAATTTAACCACACTTCTCACCTTGATCACCCCATCTTGCATGCTACCACATTTGTGGACAATTTTTATGCCCACTTCAAAACGTGCATAATGGCATCTGTCCACATATGACATAAATACAATGCCAAATTCTGGAATAACTAATAGGATAGAACACCAATATAAATAAATCATACAGTAAGAGGAAAAAACTCATGCCTTGTAAAACAAATTTAATACTCTATCATCTAGAGATGAATACTAAAAGACCAACAAATAACTCAGAAACAAAATAAAATCCTCCAAAATTAAGTATGTATTGAGAATTGCTACCTTTGCCATGGAAAACCACAAGATCATCTTCAGTTATATAATAAACTTTAGGGCTAATGTCCAGCACTGCTCAAAGCTTGCACATAACAGTAATACCTACTTATCCCCTGTGGACATAGCCAACATACTAGCAGACAAATTCAGCTCTAACCTTGCTCCCTTATCTCCCCTAACTTTCATCAACTTACTAGCAACCCATGCCTACCCTCAGTCACTGCAAACAGGTTCGGAATGCTCTGTACAATGCCAGAAGCACTTGCTTCATGAGTCCTGATAATGAGCCAGGTTGCTTTCTTGTCAGCACCAGACATTGTCTGGTAGACTCACCACTAGGTCTAGTCAGCCTTAGGCTCCCAATTCGACTTGTTCCAGAGGAATGAAAATATGAAGTAGTCATTCTGCTCCATGGGGGGGGGGGGGTCCACTACTGATTCAGGAAACCTTAGACCTATAATCCTCACCAGCTGTATCTACAAGGCAGTGGAACACATCATTATGTAATTTATTAAAGGGAGAGTCTGTCTCCTAAACCTGGTTGGCTTATTTGAATATGAAATGATGCAACAGACTTGGGCAAATGGGTTCACTCTGCCTACCTGGAGCTAGCCAAGGATTTTGAAGCCATCACACATCCTGGCATTACTGACAAGTTATCAAACTAAATGCACATCTATATGCTATGTACTGGACACAAAACTGGCTAACCAATAGATACCATTCAATTAGTGGGCACATGCTCTCTACAAAAACAATTGACAGAAGACAGTCTATTAGTGGGTGCATGCTCTTTTCAAAAAGAGTAATTTACAGTGGTGCCCCCCAGGCTGCACTTCTCGGACCATTTCTCTTTAGTATTTACTTCTGTGATATTCACTCGGACATCAATGGCCTGTGGTTGACCAAGTTTGTAGATTATTGCAAACAGGGAGGTGTCATTAAATCCCCAGACAACTTCCATATTCTTCATGGTGGGAACTAAACCACAGCAAAAAGTGGTGCAGGGACCATGGCTTTAAATTAGTTACTAGGAAATGCAGCATTGTGTTCTTAAGCAAAACTGGGCAGCCATCCATTTACCACATAGGTGACACCTCTTTCAAACTTGACACAGCCATTAGGGACTTGAGCCCATTCATTGACAAAGAACTATCCTATGATCACCATGTGTCCACTGTAAGGAAATTCTTTCACTTTGCCAGACTAATCACCAGTGGTATTAATTCCAAATCTAAGGAAATTATAATCCTACTCGACTATCCTCAGGTGCACAGTACAGTATAATGGCCCCGTTGGTATGTACCTGTCTAAATATATGACCCAGCTTGAGAGATCAAAGCACTTTCTCACTAAAATAATCAAAAGCATTATTCCCTTGAACTACACAGGCTGCCTTTAAGTGTTTTCTCTCTTTTCTGTTTCCTATAGACTTTTCAGAGGTGACCTTTGTCTGGCCTTCAAAACCTCAAAAGGTCCAATCCTATGTGAGCTCCTGCACATCTGTAAAACTGATAACACCCTTAAAACCCGCTCAAGAGATCTTATCTTCACCTAAAAATCATAAATAGGACCTGCAGGTGAGATATACCTTAGGGGTCTTACAAGACCATTTTAAGTGTTAGGTGGATGAAAGGATGGGCACTTATAAATACAGCTTACGATTAGCCCCCTTAAGCCATCAAGGAAAAGGGTCAAAACTAGGTATAAGTTATTCATGTCACTGGGTAGCTACAATCTCAACTATTGTGTCTAGGCTACTAACGGTCCTCTGGATCAATGACCTAGTACTGACCTATAAATGTATGAACCTTCTTGTAAATTCATAGGTTCATAGGATGTTACTAGGCGAATGACCCTAGGGCCTTTACAAGTCTAGACATGTTATCTCCATGTTCCTTAACTGACCTTGGTTAGATGGTCATTATTTGCAGAGTGAGTCTATGATCAGCACTGACTGCCCCTATCCATGAGGGACACAATCACCACCCCTGGGGTGAATTTACGGTCTCCCATTGAATTGTCTAGGCTGCACTTGAATAGGGTCATTAAGGAGCTCTGCTTCACATGAATTGGTAGTATATTCCAGAGGATCATCAATCTCTGGGAGATATAGCTGTCTCTCCAGCATGTTCTGTTAATGTAAAATCCCAAAGATATAAGGCAACATGCCTGGAACAAGAAATTAATTTATGATAAAATGCTTTTCATCCACACCAAGCAGACGAACTTCATCAGAGACCTTGTATCTGATGAAGTTCAACTATTTGGTGTGGACGAAAAGCTCTTTACACTAAATAAATTTGTTGTTCCAGGCATGGTGCCTTATTTTTTAGGATTTTGCAGTTTGTTTTCTTGTGTTTCAGTGGAATTTTCTGTTAATGTCACAGGCAAGGTTGAGATCCCTGGAGTGACTCTTGTGCCATTTGATTTGTGGATGTGCAGCATTTCCATTAGGGCATGGTCAGATACTGCTCTGTAAGCCAGGCACAAGTCGCCTCTCAGCAGCCTGTAGGATACAGAGCACAGTGACAGGGCTTTCAGTCTTTCCATGTAGGTCATGTTTTGGAGCCAACTTCTAACGTGAGGGGTGCTTCCAAGGATTGCAGTTTTTGGTTTAGGCTCCTAGCCTTAAGCAGCACAACCTTGAATTTGTCTTGAATGGATTTTTTTAACGTCAGAAATGTTGTTGTTTTGACATTGCCTAAAAAAGGCAATATGGGGGAGGCAAGCACCTTTGATGATATCTGAAGAGACAAGTGAAGACCATCTCTGGCAAAGCAGTGTGATCTGTCAACCATGTCTTCCCAGGCTGACAGATACTGGATCTCCCTGCATCATCCTGGGTGAAGGTAGAATGTTCCTTAGGGTTAAGGACATACCTGCCTGGAGCACATAATCTGAGGGTTCAGTCATGTCTCTCTTCATATAGGCCAGAAAGGTACATCTCAAGTCATTCATCCCAATGTGTACTATGACAGAGTTATAACAGTAATTGTTGTTGATTGACTTGAGTGTGTGCATGATTTGATGGAGCCTGGCACCTGACAGGCAGCAGACTGTGACTTTGCCCTTCTCCAACCTGGTAAGTGGACATCTGAGTGTCTCACTATGGTGTTGCTGATGACCAGGACATTTGGTTTTGAGGTGTTTTGCTTTATGGGTTTATTTGCTGAGACACTGGTGTGTGTGCTGTTATGGTGCAGTGGATTCTATTTGCTTTGCAGTATGTGCAAGTGGTTTGCATTTGGGAGGTCTCTGATCTTTTTGTAGGCTTCCATTGGATTTATGTGTTGTGAC